>NC_056751.1:346431433-346506433 GCF_019279795.1 Protopterus annectens
TGACAGCTATGAACATCTAGATACACCTTTTCTCTGTCTTGCTCTGTCTGCATCTGTTAGGGCATATGTCTTTAATTTTAAGTGTACACATTTCATCTTTTCTGCTGATACACTCTGCTTTTATATTGTGAATTGCTGCTTGATAGTCTCTTATAATTCTGTAAGAAACTTAAAATTGCAGCCTGTACATTATTAAATAAATGCTCTGATGTTTTTATTGTTTTGTAGGATAGTATACTGAATGGCTTTGGCTGATGCCATGTTTCAAATTTATGATATGCCTGGTTGCCAAATCAACAGCTGATTACAGATACAGGTCTTTTGTACATTTTCTAGGAACAGTCTCAAAAAGCTCATTCATTCCTAATCATGTGAGTATTTACAAAAAAACTTGTCATTGTCTGAAGACAGTATGGGCTAGTAGAAGTGCCGTGCATGCACTCTGGTCCTTAACAGACAAACCACAAAATACTGTCAAAGAGAACATCTGTGGTAAGGCCTTTATAGACCCAGCCAAAACATTTGATGTGGTTCATAGGTATATACTAGGCTAACAACCACCAGGGCCTTTATAAACCTAGCCATTCAGTCCTACCCAGTTGTGTCCCTATGTACCGTGAACGTTTCTTAGGAGGGAGTAGTTAGGACATTTCAAGAGGTTATGGGGGTTATGTTAGTTTGAGCATTACTGTCTGTCTCTGTCTATCAGAGACATGGGGGCCAAACCAGGGGTGACTTTCCAGTTTCCCATCCATTGATCAAGGTTACACTTAAAAAGGGTTAGGGATGGACTCTGCTTTACATAGATGGGGAGCCTGTTCCAGAGCATGGGGATCCTCTGAGACACATATCTGTCTCATCAACGTCTTATTTATGTCACAAGCAAAATTTAAATCCTTGGATCTAGTGTTTCTGATGCTGTTCATTTTGCAGATGTGCAAAAGGTCCATCATAGCTGGATGAAAGGATGCCTTGTATGCCAAGCATTGATTGACTTTCAGTAACCTGTAGGAGACAGAGTATTCAGCTACATGCTGAATGAGGCATTATATTCAATGGGTCTGATAAGGGCCGAATAAAGTGACACGATGACTTCCTTGGACATGGATGCCATTCCCTTACTTATAGAATGATTTTTTTACTAACATGGCCACATGTTGGTCAAACGTCAGATTACTATCTACTTATGTTCCCAGATCCCTCACTACTGGGTCAACTCTTAGGGGCATCTTATTCATGGAACAATTAGTCTGGGTGGCAGTTTCCCAAAAGGAACTTTAATGTATTTCTTGGCATTAAATTTTAATCTGTGACTTTAACACCAGTCATTTGTCTTTGTTAGATCCTCTTGTAAGATGTTTGTATCATGGGGGGAATCCATGATAGTTCCCAATTTGCAGTCATTTGTGAACTTGGGTCAGCCAAAGGCCCGTGACATTAGCCTTTACCACTGAGCAAATAGATGCCAAATAGGAGCAGTCCCTGCAGGGAGCCCTGAGGTACCCCACTGGTGACCATTCTCTCACTAGAAGTGGTATCACCAATCCAAACCTCCTGGGTCCTGTCTGTGAGCCAGCTGGCAATCCAATGAGTTATGTAGGGGTTTATGCACAGTTCATTGAGTTTGTAAACTATACCTGAGTGAGGTATTGTATAGAAAGCCTTAGCAAGTTCCAGGTATGTGGTACATATCGTTTTCCCCTCATCCATTGCCTTAGTGACTTTCTCAAAGAGGTTCAACAGATTTAGTAGGCATGCTTTTCTCTTGACAAAGCCAAATGAGGTTGGGTCCAGTATCTGAGGGTTGCCTATGTCTTTGTTGATCATTTCCATGACAATTCATTCCATGGCTTTGCATATTAGACTAGTCAGATTAATAGGACTGTAGTTTCTGGGGTTGGTTGATGGTCCACCCTTGTGATGTGAGATAACCACTGCAGTCCTCCATTCTCATTGTATAAGGCCTGTTTTGAGGCTATAGTTGAAAAGTGACTCAAGTGGTCATGATAGGTCATGCTTCAAGCCATTTAGGAGGCACATTGGGATATTGTCGGGTTCACTGAGGCTGTGTTTTTGGCCATAGCAAGTGCTGCCGGGACCTACTCCCTGTTAATAGTTGGGGGAGTTATGCTAATAGGTATTTCATGATGGATGGATGTGGGGGGAGTGAAGTTTGAGCTAAACTCATCAGCCAGCAAATTCACTATGTCTGTTCAGTGAAGGTGGCAACATTGACCACCAGTTTGGCACACTGGTGTGCATTGACTTTATGGTTTTGGACATAGCTGTAGAAGGCCTTGTGGTTCTTTTTAGCCTCTGAGGCTATCTTAACCTTGTAATTGGTCTTGCTGGACTTAGTTCTTTTAGTTTCCTGTATAGATTAATTAGAGATCTCCTATGAGTATGGGACTTGCTCTTCCTGATTTTATCTGTGACCTTTTTCCTTTTGTTATGCACTCTGTTGAGGTTAGGATTCCACCAGTGTGTTTTCTTTTAAAATTTGTTTTGGCCTTACTTCTAGTAGGTACACCAGAACAATTCTACGTAGGTTGCTGTGAACTTGGGGTTGGGTGGGGCACTGAATTTTGGCACTCTATTGCTTAATAAGATGAAATTTGCTTTGGAATAATTCCTAACTTTTACAATGTTTGCTTGGGTTACAGAGTTTTTATTTCACAGGAGACAGCTTTGTGGTTCTACCTCACCAGTGAGGCTGTGACACTGGGCTGGGGGGGGGGGGGGGGGTGCAGCACTCAACCATATTGGTGAGTACCAGGTCTAGTATGTTTGAACCTCTGTTGGTTATGCACACTATCTGGTCAAGAGTATTTGTGTTAATAAAGTCCAGAAATCATTGTGCCTGTGAGTAGGAGGCAGTGTATGTTTTCCAGTCTATAGAGGAGTAGCTAAAGTCTCCCATGAACAGAGTATTTGGTTTAATGGTGAGTGCCTCCAGCAGGTGTAGGTATGAGCTATGGGATTCTTGGAACACAGAAGGTGACCAATAGCTTTCTAGGATATGGTACAATACTTTGTATATAGTAATTTGCACATGGATAAATTCCAGGGCATTGTTCTGATTAACCAATGTAGAGTTATGCTTGTTGTTAATATAGAGTAAGACTCCTCCACCTTTTGTCCCTGTCTGTGCGGCTGATGGTCTAAATGTGTGGAAGGCATTGAAGCCTTGCCCTATGGGAGTACTTTTTTGTGGATTTAAACCATGTCTTGGTAATGGCACTGATGTCTGTATTCTCCAGAGTGACCAGCACTTGTAGGGAGTGAAGTTTCATGTTTAGGATTCTAGCATTTAGCAGTAACACCATTAGGTTTCTTTGGGTTTTATTTGCTATGTCAGTAGGTTTGTCAGTTTGGCATTGCCTAAAAAAGGCTGTAAAGGGTTGCATATAGTTTTAGCCAATATTTGGAAGCCTAGGGGAGACAGGTGCAGATCATCCTTTGCAAAGCAACATGGACTGTTAACCATGTCCTTCCCTGCTGACAGATATTGAATCCCCCTTGAAAGACACCAGAAGCTAAGGCAATTATTGAAATCAGTCATCTTTTGTTTATACTGTGGCATTGTCCTTGGTACAGGTAGAATGCTGCTGAATGCAAGGCACATGCCTGCCTGCACTGGAATGCAACTTTAAGCAAGTATATACAGGTATAGAAAGTACTAAAGCACAAATCATGGAATACATTTCACAATACTGCCACTACTGCAATCTCACCACAGACTAAGGCACCAGATTACTGGAATGCAGCTGCAAGCAGGTATATGCAGTTATTAAAGGTACTGAAGCACAAATCCTGGAGCAGTATTCACAACACTGCAATTACTGCAATCATACCACAGACTAATGCACCAGTCTATCCAGAAATTTACCAGTAACCTTGTAATAAATAGCTAAATGAGGCTGAAATCTGGCAGTAGATTACTGTCCTGCCACAACATGAAAGAATCTACAAGCTTGATTGAGGCCCTAGACTGCATTCAAAATACAAAAAGCTACATCTTACACATAATTCTACTTATTGAAATATAAGTGCAATATAATGTATAAACAATTCTAAAATCTTGAGGTAATACACAATCTTCACACAACTGCAAATGGAGCTACAAGACTAAGGTCCCATAACAAGCTAAAAAATACAAACAGATAACTATTCACCACACAGGTCACTATAAGTGCAACTTAAATATTTAAGCAGAAATTAAATAAAAATGCTTTCTTCTCTTTTAATGAAAACTTGTATCTCACACTTCTCATAGTATTGAACCAAACAACCTGGGTGGATGTAACTTTGTGCTAAATATTGCAGACTTGTTAGAGAGGGATCCAGTTAAATAAAGCCAATACTGGAGCCCAAGTCCCATGGTTAGAATTTCAGAAATGTTTGGCTTAATATCTCATTGGGGTGGGGCAAACTCAAAGAAAAGGGGAAACCAGTAACAATGTTAACAGAAAGGCAGTGGACTGCATCTTTAAGTAGGAATATATAGCTATAAAAAGTACTGAAGCACAAACTCCAGAGAACAAATTTACAATACTGCCACTATTGCAAACCCACTACAGACTAAGGTACCAGACTATTGGAATGCAACTTTAAGCAAGAATAAACAGCTATAAAAAGTATTGAAACTCAAATCCTGGAGCAGAATTCACAGTTCCACCACTAATGCAATCCCACCACACTGCTAGAATGTAACTTGAAGAAGGTATACACAGCTATAAAAACTAATGAAGTACAAATCCTTGAGCAGAATTCAGTAATGAAGTGCAAATCCTTCAGCAGAATTCACAATACTTCCAATACTGCACTCCCATCACAGACTAATGCACCAGACTATTGGAATGCAAGTTTAAGCAGATATGTACAGCTATAAAAAGTACAGTAGCAAAAATTTGGAGCAAAATTCACAGAGACACCAGACTATTAGAATGCAACCTTAAGCAAACATATACAGCTATAAAACATATTGAAGCAAAAACCTGGAGGAGAATTCACAATACTGCCACTAATGCAATCCCAGCACGGAATAAGGCACTAGAATATGCAGACATTTACCAGTCATGCTGTAATAAATGACTAAATGAAGCTCAAATCTGGCAGTAGACAACAGTCCAGCCACAATGTTAAAGAATCTTCAAGACTGATTGAGGCCCTAGACTGGGTGTAAAATACAAACAGCTACATTTTACATGTAATTCTACTTATGGAAATATCTGAGTGGATGTAGCTCTGTGCTAAAAATATCAGACTTGCTAGAGAAGGAGCAATCAGAGAAAGCCAATACTGGAGTTAAGTCCTGTGGTTTTAGAATTTCAGAAACATTTAGCTTAATGTCTCAGATGGAGGGGACAGACTCAAAGAACAGGAAAAAAACAGTAGCAAGTTAAACAGAAATGTACTGTAATACAACTTTATCCTGCTATAAGGTACTGAAGTACAAATCCTGGAGCAGAATTCACAACATTGCCACTACTACAATCCCGACAAAGACTAAGGCACCAGACTATGCAGAAATTTATCAGTAATCTGTAATAAATGACTAAATAAAGCTCAAATCTGGCAGTAGATTACAGTCCTGTCACAATGTGATAGAGGCTACAAGACTGATTAAGGCCCTAGACTGGGATAAAAATACAAAAAGCTACCTTTTACATGTAATTCTACTTATGGAAATAGAAGTGCAATATGATGTATAAACAATGTTAAAATCTTGTAGTAATACGCAATTTTTATACAAAATATTAAAAATGCAAACAGATCACTTTCTTGGCTGAAACATGGACCAAAAAGCAGGCAAGTACAAAAAAGTATCATCACACTGGTCACTATAAGCTCAACTTAAAACATTTAGGCAGAATCTAAATAAAAGTATTGTTTTCTTCCCTTTTAATAAAAGCTTGTATCTTGCACCTCTCAGAATTTTGAACAAAAGACCCTGCATGGGTGTAGCTCTATGCTAAATATAGCAAAGTTGCTAGAAAGGGATCCAGTGAAATAAAACTAGTATTATAGCTCATGGCTTGTGGTTAGAATTTTAGACACTTTTAGTTAATATCTATCAGTGGGGCATGGAACATACTCAAAGAACAAGGGAAAACTAGTAGCAAGGTTAACATAAAGTCATTGCAATGCAACTTTAAGGAGGTATATACAGCAATAAAAAAGTACTGAAGAACAAATGCCAGAACAATACTGCCGCTACTTCCATCCCACCAGAGATGAAGACACAATACTACTGGAATGTAACTTTAAGCAGGTTTATGCAGTTATAAAAGGTACTGAACACAAATCCTGCAGCAGAATTGACATACTACTACAACTGCAATCCCACCATAGACTAAAGCACCAGACTACAAGAATGCAATATGAAGCAGGTATGTACACCTATATAAATCTAGTGTATATTGCATTATGTTCAGGTTGCACTGCATTTTATGTAGGGATGACTACTAGGAATCTGAGCAAACGCATTAAAGAGCATTATTATGCTATTAAGACCAAGGATGATAAAAATGCATTGTTCAGACATTCCATTCAATGTAGTTCATGTAAAACATTTTCCTTTACAGTTTTGGAACATATTGTGATTGACCTAAGGAGAGGCAACTTAAAAAACAGAGTGGAAAGGAAAGAGTCATTATGGCAGCTTAGACTGGGGGCCGATAATCCCCTAGGTTTAAGTGAATTCATTAATATTAAATGTTTTTTAACAGATAGTAGATAGTAAGTATATTTGCTTTGTTTTAACTGTTGTATTTTTATATACTTTTGTATGTTAACTATTAAGTTACACGTGTATTTAAATGCTGATTAATTGCTTAACTGATTAATTAATTGATTTGGTATTCAATTGTGTTTTTGGCAGAGACATGGTTTTTGTATAAAAAGTGTGGTAAATGTATGTATTTTTATTTCTGAAGAAGTCCTTCAGACGAAAGCGTTGAGTAAAGAAGTTTTTTTATGCTAAATCTGGTTGGTGTCTTCCTCTGTTGCGCCAGTGTTTTGGATTTATCTGGTTTTGTTACACTGGTGGTTGTTTTATTTAGTTGTTTCGGATTATGGCTTCTGCTCCAGAGGATGACCTGATGAACATGTCCCTATATCCCACGATTGATAGCCAGCAGGTTGAGCTGGCAGGTTTAGTTTTTGAGCTGCAAAGTTTACAGAATTCATTAGCTGCACTTACTAAGAAGATATATAAAAATGGAGTTCCACCTGTGGATATTGCCTCTAATTCCTGTAACTACAATGGTACTGAAAAATGGACTGTTTCATCTAGTTTAGAAGAAGGTAATGTGCTCACTAGTCAACTTACAGCTTACAAAGATGTTACAGCTGCTTTGAATGCAGAGAATGATCCCTTTACTCTAAATACTACAACTGTCAACTCTGATAAAAATGACAATGTTAGTTTATCTGACCAATTGTTTCTCCTTGAAAAAGGACTTAAAAATATAGAGCCCTAGTACTTGAAAATAAGTACTTTGAACGCTGTATAGCTCTGTAAATTGTACCTAATGGACTGAGGTTCTTTAAAGCTCCAAATGGAGTATTTAAGGAAGATTCTTTTTTTTTAAAGAACTAGTCTCTTTTTTTAATCAAGCAGGGCTTGATTTTCTAAAACTATTGGGCAAACAAATGAAGTGCTATTAATATACTTGAAATCTGAATTAGAAACTCTTGATAATGAATGTCAAGCTATAATACATGATTCCAACAGTACCTTCACATCTTATGAACAGATGCTAGATTCAGTCGATAAGTATGAACGCATTGTAGTTCAAAGGAAATTTTAAAAGATTGAAAGGGACATTAAAGCTTACAAAGGTGGTGAAGCTTTTTTTTATTAATGAGAAATCATTTAAAAACACTAATTTTAAGCCTCCTATAAATAGAGACAACAATGTAAATAAGCATTTATACAGCTCGGCAGTGCAAACTGGGCATTCCACCTTAAATCAAGTTCCTTCTACTTTAACAGCCGCTACTACAGCATCGAATGTCACACGTCATTCACAAATGAACGTTAATGGCTCTAACAGTTCATCTACACAGAAGAGCAATACTACAACTTGTAATCTGAGTTCTAGTTCCAATAACAACAACAAAAACACTCCAAAAAACAGCAAGGGGTCAGCAGCGAATGCACAGACAAAACAGGGGAGAGGAAGGAGTCATTTTCAGAAGTAACAGCTCAACATCATGCTGATCTAAGACTGGCTTACAGCATGAGTTCAGACATTAAAATTTATACTCTATCTGACCTCATTTTATCTGAAATGCAAACAAGTTTGCTTAGACTGGGGCTTAATTTTGTCCCAAGTAATAGAGCAGATTTGGCTAATACCCTGCTTAATTTAAGATTGTATGTTAGAAAATTAAATTTGATGAATATTTTTAAAGATGTACATATACCATGTCCTGCTAGTCTTAAAAGAGCTTCAGCCTTTAATCCTACTTTGCATAACACTATGAAAGTGTTTGAAGCTTTTTGTAGTAAAGATATTAGATCTGTGTTAGGAAATAAATCTGAACATTTTTATTTTAATTTAAGTTTTGAAGAGAAAAAAGCTCTTCAACAGCTTCAACATTTAGATAATATTAGGTTTATGAAGGCTGATAAAGCGGGTGGGCTGGTTATCATGTCTAATACAGATTACATTTTAGCGATGGAGAAGCTGCTTAATAATACAGATGAATATATGGAAGTGAATAGCAATGTTATAGATAGAAGTTACAGGTTTGTAAAGTATGTATTATATGATCTGTTGATGAATGGTGAGATTTCTGCTGAAATTTATGATTTTCTTGTTATAGATAATCCTAGATTGGGTATACTATTCGGTATACCCATAATTCATCCTTGACTGGATCCTTCTAAACAGTCACCTTGACTCTTATAAACCAGGTACCCTTCCAGATGATATCAGTGACCACATGTTAACCCATATCATCAAACAAAAAAATTACATCCCCAACACCAATATTTTTAAAACCTCCCGTTCCAAGAAATTCTTTAACCCTGACAGTTTCCAAAACGAACTTAAAGCATGCAACCAGTCACCATTGTTTCATCTTGAACTTGATGAAGCAGTAACCTACTTTAATACCAGATTTCTTCAAACCCTTGACTACCACGCCCCCTATCACTCGTCCCAAATAAGAACTAAAACTGCCCCCTGGCTCACAAAGCAATCTAGACAAAAGATACTCCTCAAAAATAAAATTTGGGCCAAATGGAGAACCTCCAGAAACCCAGCAGACCACCTCTACTTTAAGCAGTTAAGAAATGCCACCAAGAAAGACATTCTCAAAGACAAAAAAGACTATTACCTCCACCTACAACAAACCCACCATCAACATCCACAAAAATTCTGGTCTGGCATTAACAAGCTTCTTCAACCTGGGCACTCTAAAACTCCTACCCCTTCAGGATTCAACCAAAATAACTCTAACCAAATTCCTGATGCATTTAGTAACTATTTTACTGATGCCATTCTATCCCTAGCTAATACTTTACCATCCATAACCACTCCCCCACTAAATACCATGAGTACTCCATCACCAACCTTTCATCTAAAACCTGTACCTACATCCCTCATTTGTAAACTCCTTCAAAAACTTAAGCCATGTACCCCTTCTGCTGATGGTCTTCCAGCTGAATACCTGCAAATTTCAGCTAAAGCCATTGCCTATCCCATATCCATTATTATAAATAGAACAATTTTAGAAACCAAAATCCCTTCATTATGGAAGGTTTCCCACATAATCCCCTTACATAAAGGCGGCCCATCTTCAGAACTCTCCAACTTTTGGCCTATTGCCTTACTCTCTCCATTAGCTAAAATAATGGAAAAATGTATACACAGACAACTGCTCGACCACCTGCTCCAAAATAATTTACTTGCCAACTGCCAGCATGGTTTTAGGCCTTACCATAGCACAACAACTGCCCTGCTATCCTTCTCTGACACCATTAACAAAAATCGAAATAACAACACTTTTTCCTCAGCATTATTCATTGACCTCTCAAAAGCCTTTGATATGGTGAACCATCACATACTTATTGACATTCTAAAAGCTCAATCACTTCATCCTCAAACTTTACAATGGTTTAAATCCTATCTAGATAATAGACAACAAGCAGTACTTTGGGAAAATAATCTTTCTTCATCCCTCCCTGTAAACATTGGAGTACCACAAGGCTCTATCTTAGGACCCCTTCTATTCTCTTTGTACATTAATGATCTACATACCAACATACCCCAAGCCACCTGCATACAATATGCTGATGACTCCACCTTAATTTGTTCAGCCAAGTCCATAACCTCTCTCCAGTCCCTAACCCAAACAGTATTTAACAGTGTTGAACACTGGTTCATGAAACACTGCCTTCTTCTCAACCCCAAGAAAACAAAACTATTGCTCTTTGCTCCTACTCATAAGTCACCTCAATTGCACCCGTCTACCGGGGGTAACAATTGACAACAACCTTAATTATGATGACCATATTAATTCCACTATTAAGTCTGTCAACAAAAAACTAGGCAACCTCTACAGAATCAAAGCCTTCCTCACCCCTCTAGCCAAAATCACTATTGCTCAGACCCACCTTATCTCCACCCTATTCTATGCTTCAGCTATATACATCAATTTATCTAAAACCAACCTCTCCAAACTTTCCACCAGTTATAATAACATAGCCAGATTTGCCACTGGCTCCCCATTTAGAACTCATCACTGTCATAACCTCAAACAGCTGGGATGGTTAGAACTGGAGAACCAACTACTTTCTCAACAACTTGTTATCACCCAAAAGATCCTTTACTACCCTAATAACACCCCAATCCTCACCAACCTCATCACCCCCTACAAAAATCTTACAACACTACGCTCAGCAAATAAACTCCTGGTCTCTTCCATTAAATCCAACAACAAAGCTGGGGACTCGCTTTTTACCAACACCATAGGGAAAAGTTTGAACCATCTCCTTAGTGAACTTTCCAACCTTTCTTCCTCTCTTCTTTATAAGAAGCATCTTAAAGAATATCTAAAAACTCACTGGCTTTGCCCCTGTTCCAACCCTGACTGATATCTCTTTCTTGCTCTCTCTCTTCACTTCTCTACTCCTCTTTTCTATGTTGCCTGCCTGTAAAAGGTCTTCCTTTTAGACCTCAAGCGACTTCTATTATTGAACCCAAAAAAAAAAAATTTTATTTTTAAATCTCATTCATTATTGTTCATTGCTCTCTCTCAAATTTTTGCTCTTTGTATTTTTTTTCTTAGCTTATATTTACTAAAGGACTCTGTATAATTTGACCTCACCCTTATGTAAAAAATGTACCATTACTCACTTTAATATTTCTTTATACTGTATTTCTTTGTTTGTTTTGTCATTGTTTCTGCTTGGAGCTTTTCTCCCCGGGCCTCTACTGAAAATGGACATGTATCCAGTTAGACTAGCCCGGTCAACAAATGTAAAATAAAATAAAATAAATAAATAAATTCATACAAATAGATCTAATCCACCATTTAGAGCTATTGTTGCTTCTTCTGGTAGTATTACATAGCATCTGTCATTATACTTAGGCTCATTACTTCATCCAGTGGTCCAAAGTTTACCTTCATTTATTAAAGATTCTTGGTCATTCTTGGATCAGATTAGGCTTTTTAGTCAAAGTCAGGTGAACTTCAATACTGATGAGACTGAGTTTTTTATAATGACTGTAGATGTCTCTCTGTATACATGTATTCCACAAGCTGAAGGAATAGAGTTTGCATCTCAGTTTCTCTCTAAATACACTACTTGGTCTGAATCTTCAGTAAAAACTAAACAGTGTAAGAAACTTCTCTGTGTGGAAGATTTTCAGTCCATATATTTCTAGTTAATCACTGTATATAATCAGATCAGACAATAGTAGTAGAAGTAGCGAATGTAAACTCGTCAAGTCAAAAAGTAATAATAGAAAATATATAATTCTACAGCATTACTAAGTATTCGAAAGTAATCCAAGCAAAGCAGGCAGTCTGTTTCCAGTCGAAAACATGCTGTTCCTTGTTGGAATTATTATTAGATAACTTCTTTATTTTCAACAAGAAAAGTTATAAACAGCTCTGTGGTGTAGCAGTGGGGGCCAGTGTAGCCCCAGCCTTTGCTGGTTGGTGATGGCATGGTGGGAGAAAGAACTCTTACCTACCATCAGTCTTGCTTCAGATATTTTATTTTACTGAAAGTGCATTGACTATTTTTTTTTTTTTTTATTATTAAAGGTCCTTCTGACAAACATTCTTTGTTTTAACACAAATGAATGTAAGCGGTGACTTTTTGAAATTTACTTTAAGTGGTCACGCCAATAATGTAAATTATTTGGATGTGAGTCTGGAGTGGAATTCCTTAGATAGATGTTTTTCTAGTCATATCTTTAGAAAGGCTACTTATGTTAATAATTATTTACACTTCAGTAGTAATACCCCATGTATATGAAGAGAAATGTGCCCAAGGGTCAGTTTATTAGAGCATCACGTATAACTACAGATGAAACTTATTTCTTAACGAAGTTAAATTTATTAGTGATTTATTTTTGTGCAGGGGTAGCCACTGTCTTTACTTCAAGAAGTGAGTAGTAACATCACTGAGAGAAGAGAATCAGAGTTTCCCCCTATTATTAAGAAAAGGCTTTGTGTTAAGAATATTACTGGTCATTCTACCTCCACTTCGTTTTTAACTACACCTAAATGTATTATTAATATGACTATAGACAGTAATAAAATTAAATCAGTAGTCTTCAATAACTGGAAAATTATTTCCGGTAATAATGAACTTTGTAATATTTTAGGTGACAGACCCATTTTTGTATACAAAAAATCTAACACTATTAAGAGTATGCTTGAAAAAAATGAGACTTTAGTAGCCATGCCAGTTACTGATAAACCCAGGGGCATGTATAAATGTCTTCATTGCAACATCTGTAGATATATTTGTGAAGGACCTTATATTAATTTACTTCATTTAAATCAGTGTACCTGGGAGATTCAATTGTAATTATACCAGTCTAGTATATATTGCATTATGTTCAGGTTGTACTGCATTTTATGTAGGAATAACTTATAGGAATCTGAGCAAACGCATTAAAGAGCATTATTATGCTATTAAGACCAAGGATGATAAAAATGCATTGTTCAGACATTCCATTCATTGTAGTTCATATAAAAAATTTTCCTTTACAGTTTTGGAACATATTGTGGTTGACCTAAGGGGAGGCAACTTAAAAAACAGAGTGGAAAGGAAAGAGTCATTATGGCAGCTTAGACTGGGGGCTGATAATCCCCCAGGTTTAAATGAATTCATTAATATTAAATGTTTTTAACAGATAGCTGGTAAGTATATTTGCTTTGTTTTAACTGCTGTATTTTATATACTTTTGTATGTTAACTATTAAGTTACAAATGCATATTTAAATTCTGAATTGTTGCTTAATTGATTAATTAATTGAGTTGGTATTCAATTGTGTTTTTGGGAGGGTCATGATTTTTGTATAAAAAGTGTGGTAAATATAACGTATTTTTATTTCTGAAGAAGTCCTTAAGATGAAAGCATTGAATAAAGAAGTTTTTTAGTTAAATCTGGTTGGTGTCTTCCTCTGTTTCTCCAGTGTTTTGAATTTATCTGGTTTTATTACACTGGTGGTTGTTTTATTTAGTAGTTACAACTATATACAGTATTGAAACACAAATCCTAGAGCAGAATTTACAATACTGACACTACTGCAATCCCACCACAGACAAAGGCACCAGACTATGCAGACATTTACCAACAATGCTAAATGAGGATCAAATCTGGCAGTAAATTGCAGTCCTGCCACAAGTGAAAGAAGCTACAAGAGTTTTGAGGCCTGAGACTGGGTTTAAAATACAATAAGCTACCTTTTACATGTTATTGTACTTATGGAAATAGAAGTGCAACATAATATATAAACAAGTCTGAAATCTTGCAGTAATAAGCAATCAGCACACAGATGCAAATGAAGCTAAAAGACTAAGGTCCCAGATCAAACTAAAAAATCCAAACAGATGACTTTTTTGGCTAAACAGTGGACAAAAAGCAGAGTAGTACAAACAAGTATCACCACACAGTTCACTATATGCTCAACTTGAAATATTTAAACAGAATGTAAACAAAAGTTTTTTCCCTCCTGATGAAAAGAATATATCTCACACCTCTCAGAGTCACTCATCAGTTTGTCATAGCACCCCTACAAAACTCTATGTTTGGCCAAGGAACATTAAACTGGTTTGTGATCTTCCTTAATTTTAGATCTTTCCCTACAAAAATCAAGACAGTTCAACAAAGCCATTGTATGCAGATGATGTGGCATTACAAGCAGACTCCAAACAAGAACTTCAACAAATGATTTATTGGAAGCAAAACAGAAGGCACATAGGATACAGAAACATGTTTTCAAGATATAAAACAGAGATCAGAAGAAAAAGATATCAAACTAGGATGTAGAAAGAAACAAATGTGAAAGCCAGATGATCAGAGAGACAAGAGTTTGGAATTCAGATGGTTGTTTTATTTAGTAGTTACAACTATATAAAGTATTGAAACACAAATCCTAGAGCAGAATTTACAATACTGACACTACTGCAATCCCACCACAGACAAAGGCACCAGACTATGCAGAAATTTACCAACAATGCTAAATGAGGATCAAATCTGGCAGTAGATTGCAGTCCTGCCAAAAGTGAAAGAAGCTACAAGAGTTTTGAGGCCTAAGACTGGGTTTAAAATACAATAAGCTACATTTTACATGTTATTGTACTTATGGAAATAGAAGTGCAACATAATATATAAACAAGTCTGAAATCTTGCAGTAATAAGCAATCAGCACACATATGCAAATGAAGCTAAAAGACTAAGGTCCCAGATCAAACTAAAAAATCCAAACAGATGACTTTTTTGGCTAAACAGTGGACAAAAAGCAGAGTAGTACAAACAAGTATCACCACACAGTTCACTATATGCTCAACTTGAAATATTTAAACAGAATGTAAACAAAAGTTTTTTCCCTCCTGATGAAAAGAATATATCTCACACCTCTCAGAGTCACTCATTAGTTTGTCATAGCACCCCTACAAAACTCGATGTTTGGCCAAGGAACATTAAACTGGTTTGTGATCTTCCTTAATTTTAGATCTTTCCCTACAAAAAATCAAGACAGTTCAACAAAGCTGTTGTATGCAGATGATGTGGCATTACAAGCAGACTCCAAACAAGAACTTCAACAAATGATTTATTGGAAGCAAAACAGAAGGCACATAGGATGAAACTGAGTAAAGATTAGATGGTTGTCAAGGGAGTAAATGGGGAAAATCAGAGAAGCTGAAAATTGACATAGAAGGAAAAGTAATGGAATAGCTTAACATCTTCATATACCTAGGAGTGGTGGTTGAGGCAAAGGCAAGTCTGAATGAGAAGGTCAAAGATAGAAATCAGAGGACTGTCAGTCAACTGGCACAGAATGTCAGGGGTATTGTGGGACAGAAGACAGGGAGGGCATCAGACAGAGAGTCTCCTAGATCTGCTATTTAAAGAAATGTTAACTAGACCCCTTTATACTATGCTTCTAGTTAGTCATATGCAGACTATGTGCTAAAATAACATGGATTCTGGACAGAACAAAGTAAAATGATGGCACATTGGTGCCTAACTGACAACATTCTCCTCAACATGGAGAATGGTATTATGACAGAAATGTTCACTGACCTCACAAAAGTCTTGGACCCAATCAACCACCAAATCTTCTTCCTCTCTCTCTCTCTCTTCAGAACACTGTCCTTAGTAATACAACAATAAACTGGTTTCAAGAATTCTTGTCTAATGAATTATTCCTTCTCTCAGCCACACCTCTTTCAATGAGAGTACCTCAAGGTACTAGTAAGGTTAAAGGTCTTAACTCTTCTCTTTTCTAGTTTCATTAAATATTTATTGACCTTTAATTACTGGGAAAATACCAAATTAGACATAATATGAAAACATTGCCTAAGAATAGGTACAAGTTATACGACAATGATTTAATATAAACATTTTAGACAGTTTATAGAGAAATTAAAAGTAAGTTAATATAATACAAACAGGAATTGCAATACAAAATGAGACAAAAGCAGGCTTATCTTATATTTAGAGAGAAAGCCAGGGGAGAGAAATTGATAAAAGTAAGGAAGTGAGTGAAGAAAGGAGAGTAAAGAGATGTAAGGTATGAAGAGGTATTTTTTCACATTTATAGATAGACATAAGGAGTTCCAGGCCTTAGCAATATGGTACAAGTGCAGACAATGCCCAGCAGATTTGATAGGTTTGTTGACAAGAGTTTTTGGTCATTGGATCATAATGACTGACTGGGAACGTAGTTGTGTAGAATGTTATTTAGTGTTGGACAAGCAGATGGACTCTGGATAATTTTATAGGTGGTAAGAAACTGTGTATTAGTTATTTGATGGGGTAGTTCTAACCAACTTAGGTTTTTTAGTGTTAAACAGTGGTGGGTTCTGAAAGGGGTATCTGGTGCAAATTTAGCAACTTTGTTATAGCATTGTTCAAGTTTTAATTTTTGTGATGCCTGTAGGTTAGTAAGGATGGGAGTGCCATAAAAATTGTGTGGAGGAGAACAGTAGTGGCAAATGTAGTTTTAGTTGTGTCAGTGAGAAAGTTTTTGGCTCTATAAAGCATCCCTAGTTTTTCTGAGTTTTTCTTATGCAATTTTGTATATGCAGGTCAAATTTAAGATTATCATCCATTATCATCTCTAATAATTTGTCGTGAGAAGTGATTTCAATAGTTGTATTATCAAGAGAGAGAATACTTCAAATTTAGTTTACTCGGGGGAGAGGGATTTGGGGGAAAAAGTTGTAGCATTTCTTTTTAGGGTTGAGCATCAGTTGGGAGTTACAGAGACATGTTTCAGTTGCTCTTAAAGCTTCCTGAGTAATTTTTTGGAGGTGTGCCGTTTTGTCAGATGTGCAAATATGTGCGGAGACATCTGTGTACTGTATTAGAATGGCCTGTTGTGTGCATGTGTGGAGGGTGATAGTAAGAATGTTAAAGAGGAAAAGACCATGGATAGAGCCTTTTGGTACAACAATGGTGACTGGAAGGTATGGAAAGAGGGTGGAGTGCCATTTTACTGACTGATTCCTATTGGATAGGTAACTTTTGAACCATAGAATTGTGGGCTGAGAGAGACCTAATGAGGACATTTGAAGTAGAATTTTGCTGTGACAAACTGTCGAAGGTTTTAGATGAGTCTAGAAATAAAGAGGAGCCTAGTTTGCTGTTATCTGTAGCCTCATTGACCGTATTTATATAGGTTAAAATTGCAGTATTAATACTATGGGAAGGATGGAAGCCGTGCTGTGTAGGGGATAGGAGATCTTCCTTCAAGACATAGTTTAGTAATTGTTTTTGAATACATTCTTTAAGTATTTTGGAGAGGGGGATAAGATTGCTATAGGTCTAATGTTAGTAATATCTGGTGAATTTCCTTCTTTGTGCAGAGGGATAATGCATGACTTTTCCCAGAGAGAGTGAATGTGGGATTCCTGGGCTGACCTATTTATAAGGATTGAGACAGGGTAGATAATGGTATTGGCTGCTATTTTAAGATATCTCATGCCTTTCTACTCTGCATCTTATCTTCTATGCTGATGACATGGTAATTTTTAGGTAATCACTGACTCACCCTCTTCTTAGCACCACTTGCCTCACCCACAAAAAAAGCCAAATGACTCCCAGTGTAGCAAAGAGTAGGCCTTGTACTAGACAGCCTCATCTTCAAACTTCTACAAGAAAACTCATTCCCACCACCAGCTGCCAAAAGTTATACCACACACACACAGACACTACAACATCATATACCTCTCTCAAGCAAACCCCACAAACCAGGCTGCACTGCAGCAAACACTCTTTCTTTACCTAGGTTCCTAAACTATGGGAATCCATCTACCTCTCCACCTAAAGCAACTATAATCCCCCTTCCCCAAAATCAGAGCTGAACTTAAAAATGTCCACAAACCAAATCAAACTATACTTGCTATACAGCAGGCTACATCACCTAAGAGACTCTTGGCCTGTAGCTTTAGTATCTTTCCTCTCTCTCTGTCTTAATTAAAGCTCTTAACTCTGTCTCCTCCACCCCGACTCTCATTATCCCACAGCATTTTCATGATGCAAACCTGAAATAATTATGGAAAACCAAAAAATGTACATTTCTCTCATAACTGTTGCTACATTGATAATTATTGTATAGTTTTTGTTATATATTGTTACTTTCTGCTCGATTTTAGTATGTACAGCTTACCTCTCTCTTCTTCCTTTTTTTCTGTGAATTATTTAATTCAAGTAGTATCTGCAAATAGTCAGGTGTGATCAGTGTACTACCCCATTAAACAAATCCAAAATTAATTAAATAAACACAACTGATGTATACAACTCTGTACATTTGTATCATGCATTTACTGCATTTGTGTTACCTGTTAGGAAGAGGAAATGTCTGACATACCTTTGAGGAAATTAGAGACATCTTCTAGTTGAGGAATGTTGTCTTCTCGAAAACCAGAGTGTTTCATGAGTAAAGGCAAATGTTGGATATATTCCCTGCATGCATGCGTTGGATAGAGTTTATTTAGCTCCCTGAAAACTGTGCCCCATGTCTTTATCTCTTCCTCCGTGAACTCAATTCTTGGTATGGGGTCACCACTGCAATACAAGAAGAATATTTCATAGCTCTACCCTTCTTTTAATTAAAGAATCAGTAAAATATGTATTATGACTGTATATCTAACTATTGTCATCTGTTTTTGCCTCTGTAGCAGATAACACACAAATAAGTGCCTGAATCACCTGATGAATCAGAAATAAACAGCAATGGCAAACTGTTTAAGTTAAAGGCTAACATTTCAAGGAATGCTAAATCCTCCTGTGGTACATGAAGTGGATATAGTGGGAGCATATGTAGCCTTTTAAACACTTTAAGGCCATAAGAATGATTAGGAATTATTGTATATGTGTACCAATTTGTTGTAATGTCGTTAAAGATTGCTGTTTTGCAATTTGTTTGCACAGAGTTTATGATTTTACAAGTTTTATGTCTAAACAATGTTTACAGGTATTCTTTCAAACTCATAGTCTAAAAATATAGTAGTCATATCAACATTTCTAGCTGCAGAAATAATTGTACTGTTCCCGCTGGGGGCGTAGCAGCATTTCAAAGTACGCCAACATTACAAGAGTCTTATTGATGTGGATCAAATGTATGACCCTGAATTGGATCTCCTTCCACCACCAATATATCACCTTCTCTGAGACGTGGAAATCTCAGACTTAGTCTATGGAGGGGAAGGGAGAGGCTCAGTAGCCTTTTTTTCCTGCTTGGATCCTGGTTCCAGTACATGGTGACTGAGATGCTGTTGCTTGGGCTTCTGTAGTTTATGGGGGAGTTATATGACCCTGCTACTAAGATTACTACAGCTGATGATGATCTCATTATACTACTGTTGCTTCTTTTATCATTAGAAGTACTATTAATATTGCTGTGATTGCTACTACATATACTACAGTTCCCACTATTACTGCTACGGCTGCTGTTAATGCTTTTAGAACAGCAGTAGTTAGTGTTACCATGACTTCCGCTTGTACTGTTATTACTAATGATGCTGATTTTACTATTATTCCTTTTGCTGCTATTACCACTACTACTGGTTTGAATGCTTCTGCAGCAGTTGGTGAATATAATGTCCGGCATTACTTTTGCTACTGATGGTTATCATTGCTTCTGCTATTGAATCAGTATACATACAGACCATTCTAGGTACGGATTCAAATACACCAGTATGATTCTGAAAAGAGACACTGTAACAGCAGACCTACTAGAAATACATAGAACTAGCCAGCTGACTGTCAAAGAATAGGCAAAGGTAAAAAATAAATATGCTTGTAGCCAGATTATGATCGTCCATGCAATATGCTGTCCCTGACCCACTGAAAGTAGTTAGTATTATTTTATAAATTTGTTGTGTCCAAAAAGAAGTGAAGGGTGTAGTCCTTCTGACATAGCTTTATTTTTCGGTCGTGTCTTGTTATTCCAACAGTTATACATGTGAACATGTGCTACCCTTTCTTTTCCTTGGTTGTCCTGGTACCATTGGTTTACCTTGTGTGTATTCTTTGACATAATTTTCAGCTCACATTTTAAAATGATATTCTGTTTTTGTTACTTTATTTACATGTAAAGAGAGAGGCCTAAGATAAGGTTTATGGATGTGGTGAGAGAGGACATGCAGGTGGTTGGTGTGACAGAGCAAGATGCAGAGGACAGGAAGAAATGGAAACAGTTGATCTGCTGTGGCAACCCCTAACGGGAGCAGCTGAAAGAAGAAGATTTACATGTAGGAATAGCATTTGAATAGGAAATTTACAGCTATGACAGAGTGAGTTTTTACTTGTTAAAATACAAAAAGAATCATTACATTCTCTCTACAAGCTTTTAGTGAATAAAAGACAAAAGGGGATGTTATGAAACAAGGACTCTATTGCAGATGAAAGTGAATGGTAACAGGACATTAAGGAAAAGAGATGGGTTAAACCATATCATATTGTGGGGCATGTGGGAAGGAGAGGAGGTATAAAACCATATCATATTGTAGGGCATGTGGGAAGAAGAGGTGTAAAACTATACCATATTGTGGGGCATGTGGGAAGAAAAGCATTAGCAAATAAAACTGCAAAAGTGACATCAGAATGACTGCATTTGTTTTCTGACTGCAACATTATTTCATCTGAGGAGACCATATTATGAAACAGTGCTAATCACTTTGCTAGATGCAAAGATATTAGTACAATACAGAAAATAAGGATACAATATGCTTGTTTCAGTTTCTGACCTTAACTACCATTTGATAGGAGGGGTACTAAACTTTAGCTGTTATGAACATAGATGAAGATATGCTTTGGTAATTCTTCTTTAATGTAGAACGCTGCCTCATTTCTATGTCTACATATAGTATGGATTTTATAATAAATGCATTCCATGACACTATCTTCACCCTGTAGATACTTAAAATGCCTCTGTTCGGTTTTATGGCCAGATTGTCTTAATATATTTTGATTTTTGGATTACTCTAGATTGTAGACTAAAATGTGGGCACTCAAAAGGTAAGCCCAAAGTTCAGTTTCTAGTACAACTGGGGTCAATGGAAAGTGGGGAAAGAGAATGCAGTTCATACTATACAAGAAAAGAAATAATCTATTTAACAGTAAAAATGCATCACGTAGCAAAATAAATCAGTAAAACAATGAACACAATGTAGTAGATGGCTTCTAGTATGTGACAGGTAAAGAGAATGCTAAGACAATATGAATTATTGCAAGACTGGACAGAAAAGGCCTCTTTTTTGGAGAAGAGAGATAACAAAAGGCACTGGACATACGGGTCATTGTTACAACTGAATGGAATGTTTAATATGAAATATTTTTCAACAGCAGACTTGGAATGTAGCAGAAATATGTGAGTCACAGTTATCTTGCAAATATGCAGAAGGCACTATGGACTGAAAGACAACATAGGGTCATAAGTTCATAGTAAGTACTAGGCTGTCCTTGCAGGCCATTTTAATCCTAAGCAATTTCCCTTTTTGTGCTCAAAATAATCTATCCCATTTGTTTATAGATTGAATTTACCCATCCCATGGTTGATAATTACATATTACCCTTAATGAGAATACCTGGGATCATACCATAGATAATATGAGGAGACCCATGCATGGGATAAAGCATTTACAGTATGAGCTGCCTCTGTCCATTAGTAGTACAGGAGAAAGTCCTGGGGTATATTTTCTATTTCCCATTCATAGATCTAAGTTGCATTTGAAAATGTACAGGGATGAACTTCGTTTTATGGAGAGTCTGTTCCACAGGACTAGTATCCAGTTTGAGATAAACCTGTCCCACCAAGCCATTCTGTTGATATTGTAGAAGAGGTTTAGATCCCTAGACCAAGTATTTCTGATGCCAATTGACTTGCTGATGTGCAGTAAATCCATCAGAAATGGGTCAAAGGATGACTTGTATGCCAGACAGGACTCCTAGCAGTCTGTAAGATACCAAGTATAGTGACACATTTAGTAAGGTGTCTCTAAGGGTGTTCCAGTTGTTGCATGTGTCTAGACAGATACATGCCAAAGGGGGTATAATATTCAATGACTGGCCAATGAGGGCTGAGTAAAGGGGACAATGACATTCTTAGATCTAGACACAATCCCTTTCTTTATAAGCTGTGGAATATAGAAGAGATATATATAAACTGAGGAATTCCAGTGCAGGAGGGCAACATTCATCTCCCTGTGAAATTTAATCTAGTTGATACCATCAGATTTAATATAAGAGGCCATTAGTCTCTAGGTAATTCTATCATGTGAGTGTGGTCAGAAGGGAGAATCTTTAAATACAGTTGAAGATATCAGTTGTCTGGGTGTGGACTCCCTGTTTTTAAAGTTGTATTTCTTACTGTGAGTTAACAGTGTTTTTCCCTCCTCCATGGTTTTGCACATTGTGGGAATATATTTTATATACCTTCAAGTAAAACATATTCAATTGTAAAAAATAAAAGTAGTGTAAACAACTCACATTTAATGTTTAAAGCTTAGCATTTCAGTACTGTGATGCTGCTTATGTAAACTTGTCAAAAGAGGAAACAGTGACAACTTCCTTTGAACCACTGACTGATCTAATCACTCTGTTTTGCTATGAAAGGCATGGTTACATTGGAAGCAGCTATGAATGGGTCTATATCAACTTAGCGAAAGCTGATAAGAGCGCACAAACTATGATTGAACCCTAAACCTTGAACAACCAAAATAGCTAAGACACAGAATAACGATTTTTTTCCCCAGGGAAAAAAATCACTGTTCCGCAAAAAAAAAAAAAAAAAAACAAATGAAAACGCAACATAAAGTGGGGGGCTGTACCCCCACACCCCCCCTTCTTAAATATACCAACTCCGAGATTGCACCCCACTGGAGGAAATGGCAAGCTCCCAACAATGGCCCAGCAATTTTTTTCCCTGGGAAAAAAATTGCTGTTCCATGTCTTCGCTATTTTGGTTGTTCGACGTTTAGGATTTGATCAATGAGCATTCGCTCTTATCAGCTTTCAATAAGCTGATATAGACCCACTATGAATCACTCTAAGTTCTCTTCCATGCGCATTTCTTTTTACAGCAGCTGCTGAGCTCCTGACATCAGCTGGACTAATTACCCACATAAGATTGTCAGCAGTACCTGACAGGGTAAACTACAGATTTCTCTGTGTCTGTGGTATGTCATGCAGGTGTAAACAAATTCCTCTACAAATTGTGTGTGAAGTTAAGCTTATAAAAAAGTGGTCAATCTTTCCATTCTTTTGATTCCAAGGCAAGGAAATTAAAGTTTTATAAAGTACAAGCAGGTTTCTGATACCTACACAACACCGAAACTGTATAGTAGGGAGAAAATATACATATAACTACTGAGAACATGTGTCAGTGAGCAGATCAGAGCAGATAGTGTACGAAAATCAACCTCTGTCTTGAGCAGAGTTTGATCTGTATTGCATAAACATGGATAAGTCATTGCCCATTTAGTTGATGTGGTTTATCCTTATTGCTCTTTGTTTTACCAACATGCATCTCAACAAGTGATGTTAAACAGAGAAAATCACTGACAGTGAAGTATCTATATGTTCACAGGCAGTGATATGATATGTATAGACTTTTTTGTTTTCTCAATGGCAGTGTGAAACAGGGTTAGTACCTTTAGGCAATGGAATATAGAGATGAAACCCTCCCCTAAAATGCTTTTTCTTTACAGAAATACTTTTTTTTATTTTTTTTTGGAGGGGGGGGGGGTTGAAATCTCAGCTGTTTTTTTTTTTTTTCTCCAGGAGAAGCTTTAACCACCTGAAACAGAGGACAACATATGGTAAGTAAATAATGCTTTTAAGACAATCATCTAAACATAAAGTAAATCATTTGGACAAGAAACTTTGTATAAAGGTAGTGATATATATTATACTGTAGAGATATATTAATTATGAAGTGTGAAGGAGTCTTTGCCTTATGCTAAAGTTTAAATACATATAGGTTCATAGGTAGGTACTAGACTATCGGCCCTAGGACCCATACAAGCCTAGCCAAAAAATGTACCCTGGCTTTGGCCACCCAAGAAAATTATTTTCTTGTGCCCCTGTCGAGCAGAGCCACAGAAGTGATCCCCAGGGTGAATTTCCCATTTCCCATCCAATAATCAAGATTTTTCTTGAAGAGTGCTAATGAGGAGCTCTGTTTGACATAGATAGGTAGTCTGTTCCAGAGTATGGGAAGTCTCTGGGACAGGAATCTATCCCTCCAGCATGTTCTGTATATTGTGGTGACAAGGTTAAGGTCCCTAGAGCGTGTAGCTCGGAGGGATTGGGATTTCTTTAAGTGGAGCATGTCCAACAGCTCTGGGTTTGACATAGCTTTGTATGTTAGGCAGAAATCGCCCCTGAGTAGGTGATATGCAATGGAGTAAAGCTGTAGTTTTTTGAGACGGTCTGCATAGGCCATATGTTTGAGGCCAGTAATCCTCTTTGTGAGGAGTTTCTGTGGTCTTTCCAGTTGTTGTAGATGTCTTGTGAAGTACATACCAAAAGGGGCGTTGTACTCTATAATGGGTCTAATGAGTGATGAGTAGAGGGGAACAATGACTTCTTTTTTTCTGGATGAGAATCCTTTTGTGATGAGATGAGCCACGTAGAAGGATTTCCTGACCACTGTGGCGATGTGATTATCAAAGGAGAGACTACTGTCCACCTGTGTCCCAAGGTCTCTTATCACATTTTCGGCATTAAGTAGACTACCAGCTATGTGGTAGTTCATGGGTACAGAGTTTTTACCAAAGGGGATGACAATACACTTTTTGGCATTGAGCTTCAGGCCATGGCTTTGACATCAGGTATATGTCTCATTGAGGCCCTTTTGTAGTTTGTCCACATCGTTAGGAGTTTCGATTATGGCTCCTAGTTTGCAGTCATCTGCAAACCTTGTTAGCCAAAGACCTTCTGTGTTGGCCTGCACTTTAGAGAAGTAGATACCAAACAGGAGAGGACCCAGGACTGAACCCTGTGGTACTCCACTTGTCACTGGTCTGATGTCGGATTTGGAATCCGCTACTTTCATATGATATTTTACTAGACAGATGGCATACTAAATAAAAATTGATACAAGTTTAGAAGGTGTCCAGTAGCAAGAAGCAGGCAGTGCCATATCAATTGAACATCAAGTGTTTGTGATATGCTGACCTTTAACGAAACAGTTTTGTGTTTGCATGTGTGTGTGAGCCTGTGTGTGTATGCGGCGCTTATGTCTTAAGAGTGTCATACCTTCCTGTACAATATGTCTGCATTTTCTTATAGCTCTTTTATCTATTTGTAAGGTTGTTATTCAGCAGAATATCCACTTAATTATAGCTTTTTATCTGTTTACACAATCTGCAATTCAGTAGAACATAAATTTCTTATAGCTCTTTTATCTGATTATATTCTCTATAATTCAGTTGAACTTCCTGCCCTCTCTGAAGTGAAGCTCTGTTCATATCATGTTTGACTACTCCTCTAACAATAACTTGAACTGCACAGTATATAAAGCACATGATTCAGATGTAAACAACAGTAATAAGAACATGGAGGAGAACAAGACTGCAATCTTATCTCAAGTCTGTCATCAGCCCTAGTGAGCTAGAACTGCGAGATATTTTCTTGTTTCTAGATGAGGTAATTGCAAACAATACTGAAACAGAAGTTGAAGTTTACACAGTTTGTGATGGCAGTTATGTGTATGTTTGTTTGTGCATGTCTGTGTGCGTGTTTGTGTATGTGTAAGCTTTTTGATAAGCATGTGCTAGATATTTAACAAGAAGATATCCAGAGGCCGAGGAACACAAAACTCTTTATTAAATTCAAAAATGGTAAGCGCTTTCGCGGTTATCCGCTTCTTCAGACCATACTACAAACAATAGGATACAAGCCTTAAATACAGCACTTAAACCAATGTCAGATAAAACTAATTTAATAATTAGTGTAGTAAGCTTTTCTTTTTCAGTGCTGGTTTTAAAGAAACAGCACTGTTTAACCCAGGGGGCATTTTGGCTCTAAATTCAATTGTTTATGCAAGTGCAAGGGAGGGTGATCTGACAAACAACACTGAATATGCAGAACTAAGATGGATTATTGACTTTAGAGCTAACATGCCTTCTGGGTTAAACAGTGCTGTTTCTTTAAATCCAGCACTGAAGCTTGCTACACTAATTATTTAATTGGTTTTATCTGTCATTGGTTTAAGTGCTGTATTTAAGACTTGTATCCTTTTGTTTGTAGTATGGTCTGAAGATGCGGATGACCGCGAAAGCGCTTACCATTTTTTGTTTTAATAAAGAGTTTAGTATTCCTCGGCCTCTGGATATCTTCTTGTTACATAACTTACTTTGGATTTAATCCAGGATCCACTACACATTTTTTGGATACATGTGCTAGATATTCCCACAATTAAAGTTAACATCAGAATTTTTTATTCAAGACTTTATTTGCTTTTTTAACATTATAAAACTTAGCATTAGGACCTTTTGAAAGTATAACTCTATATATGGTACTGAAAAAGGAATGTAGCAACTTACTGTTTATAGGTCATTGCAAGATCTGCAAAGTATTTTCTTCTTTTGCGATATACATTGTCTTTAAAACCCTGTTTAGACAAAAAAAAATCAATATTTAGTACTTAAAACTCAACATTTGGTAGCGTAATTTCTAAAATATATGTTTATATAAAAATAGCAAATGACTGTTGTATTATAATGTTTCAGTTATTTTGTAATGAGTGTCTTTCTAAGGCTGCGCTTCTTGTGAACTTGAAGATTTTCATTCAGTCATACTCTTAAGAGTGTGATTTTCTGTTCTTGTGTGACATGTTATTGGTGTTACATATCCTTCTTCTTCTTTTGGTTTTTCCCGGTTAGGGGTCACCACAGCGGATCACCTGTCTGCTCATGACTGGCAGTAGAGTTTTACGGTGTCGAGTTGCCAGCCCAGCACCCAACCTTCCATGGAAGGCACACACATGTACGCACTCACGCTTAGGGTGTCCAATCTACCTACAGAATGTCTTTGGAATGTGGGAGGAAACCGGAGCACCAGGAGGAAACCCACCCGACCACAGGGAGGACATGCAGACTTCGCACAGAAGGCACCCCAGCCGAGGATCGAACCGGAGAACCTCTTGCTGTGAGGTGACAACGCTAACCGCTGCATCACCATGGCCGCCCTGGTGTTACATATCCTGATTGAGTAAAATAAATGTATGTATGCCATTGTATAAAATATTGTAATTCCAACATTAGACTTTAAATTGATAAGCAAAAAGCACTACTGTCAAATAATAAAGGAAGTAACTGTTTCACAGCAAATCAAGTGTGATTTCTGGGCAATAGTCTTAAATATGCCAAAACTAAAATAAAAATATGCTTCTGTATAGGACTCAGAGATACAGTTGTATCATGGACTATAATGACATTCTCTGTAGGCAGTATATAGTAAAGGACAGTTTTCAATAATGTGTAATTTTCTAATGTAAAATTTTCTGAACTTTACTTCTGCTTCAGACCCTCTTGATACACTTAGAAATATTTAATCATCTACTCGTATTCAACATTTAACTGTATTATAAACATTTTACTCTGATATTATATAGATTATGCTCAACCTCATTTCAACAAGAACATTAGAGTAAGTCTAATACTATCAGTATTGACATTTGAATAAAATGCATTTACAAAATGGCAAATTTAGTACTGACAATGCTATAAATGTATTTTAAGATGCATAAAAATCATACATTCTGTCGTTTTTACTTACGTTTATTTACATTATAGTCCATGATACAAATGTATCTATATTCAATACATCTTAAAAATACTTCTGTGTCACTTCTTAGAAACATTAAGCAAATGTTAACATGTAGTATAAAAAAAAAATCAGTGTGTTACTTTGATCACGCTCTGACAGTTACAAAAGGTACCTAGTAATAACAATTCAAAGCAGAAATGTATTTGTTAGAATCATTGCTGGTGCTTACAGCATCAGTAGTTAATGGTCATTGTCTTAACAAATAATGAAATTAAACTGAAACAGAAAGAAATGTTAAGTGTTGAAACTGAATACAAGTTTAATCAACAATTTTATTCAAATTAAGTATATGACATTTATGAATGCAAGATAGTGTGGACAGACTACAGATATAAGCCAAAAAGTGAGTAGTACATAATATGTACATAGTAAAACAATAACAAATTAAATGTTTCAGCATTTAATAATGTAGATTGATATTAGGCAGTCTTTCAAAGGCCATTAGATGTTTCATCAGTCTAATCCTTCCATATATAAAGGAAAAAACTGGTGTGTGTGCATGTGCGCGCACCCAACGGCGCACATATAAATATATTTTAACAAAGTATGGTGGTTCTTTCATCAGTAAATTTGGCAAAGGGCTTTTCTAGTATGTGCTAAAGACTGTTCTATTGTACTCTATTTAGGATTTTAAATATCACTACTGCATGTGGGATACATTACCCTTCTATGTGATGCACCAAAACATTGCTGATAATTAAGCAAAGAGGGTTTTGAATTACCCTAATCACAGAGTGTGAAACCAAGGAGATTTAGAGGAGTGTGGAGTGTAAAAGAAAAATAAAGGCCCAGGGGATTAGCTCTGGAGAAAGGCATTTTCTTCAAGGAGTACATACCAGTAGACAGAAGCATAAGTTACTTAACCAGTGACCTGTTGTGGTGCCATCAAGTGAAGAGCCAAAGAAAAAAAAAGCATTTTACTGTATCTGTATTAAGCCAATATACTTATTGGCTTATTACAGATCAATACCCCCCCATACTGTAGCAAATTGTTTGCTTCAAATGTAATAAATTGTTGCTACAGTTTATACCCTGTCTGCACAGAGAGCTATGGTGCTCATGTTTCAGTTAAAAAAAAAAATCTTCTTATAAATTGTAGCAAACTGCTTGCTGCAGTTTATACCTTGCCAGCACAGAGCACTAAAGTGCTCAGGTTATGGTAAAAAAAAAAAAAAAGATTTTTTTTTGTAAATTTTTAACTGTAGCAAACTGTTTGATACAATGTAGCAAGCAGTTGCTATAATTTAGACCACACATGGAGGGCCATAGCGCTCATGTTTGACTGCAAGCCAGTATTATATTAAAAAAGGGAGATCAGGATAGGCTGGTTGCTCCACCAACACTTTGCACCTGGAACAGTTGCCCCTCTTGCCCCTCCCTGGCTACGCTACTGCCAATAGAAGACCTGGTGCTTCATTAACTAAACATGGACTAGAACCAAAGACTTCATTGGACTTTGCTTTTATTCGGCACCTGTGGTGTCAATGGTGCTTTTAAAATGTTTTATACTTAAATTGCCAAAGATGCTGTTAATTTTTTTTTTTTTCTGTTGGATCACAGAAACTGTTTATGCTGCAAAGTCAACATTTACTTTAAGTTTCATGCAATAAAACTGTTTTTACAGAATGGTGTTGTGTTATGTGTAAGCTGCTTAATATTCCACTATATATGTTTAGAGCAGTTAGAACGGTGCAGTGGTGCAATGGTAGTGTTGTTGCCTCACAGCAAGAGGTTCTCTAGCTTGATTCTTGGCTGGGGTGCCTTCTCTGTGGAGTCTGCAAGTCCTCCCTACATTTGTGTGAGTTTCCTCCAGGTGCACTGGTTTCCTCCCACATTACAAAGACATGTCTGGAGCATTTCACCCTGGGCCTCTGCTGAAAATTGGCTTTGTTCCAAGTTAGACTTTCCGGGTAAACAAATGTTAAATAAAAATAAATAAAATCAGTGGTGTTTATATATATATATATATATATATATATATATATATATATATATATATATCATAAAATATGGCATTCAAAAATCAACAAAACACATTCAGTTTAAAAAAAGCTATCTTGAAGTTATCTTTCATTAAAACAAAATTTAATTGACTACCAAAGTCAATAAAAAATGAAAACCTTTTCATCAACTGGATATATGGAAAAGACATACACAGACCACTAACTGACAGACTTATTTGTTTTTTGAATAGTGATGCTATTAGGGAAAGAGTGTTTAGTATCCTAATGTGTAGGGTTGGAGTTAGAGTTAGTGTGCATGACTAAGGCATGCTAACTCTAAACCTACCCCTACCCCCAACCCTACACATTAGGGTACTAAACATTGCCTCTGTAGCAGTACCCCTACAGAAACACACACACACACAAAATCACAATGCAGAATCTTTCATAAAAAAAATGAAAGATTTGGTACTACTCCCCATTTCCACTTTAAGTCAATAAAACATAATTTGATAATTCCACACTAAATATACAAATCCTTTGCTCGATCAATAATTCCACTAAAACATTTCTGTTTAATGTAACCGGTGACCAAAGAAATGGTGCCAATATATAAATGATTTTTTTTTTGCTGTACATTATTGTTCATACATATTATTTAAAGCCAGAATACATATGCTGTAAGCATTTAGATAGGGCTACTAATCCAGTACGACTGTAATCCCTCATATATTATTGTGATTATTAGGATTTGTGAGGTATTTAAAATGGAAATTTAGTGAATGGTTATACAGAAAAGAGTGCATAGTTATACATGTGGGAAAAGACCTAGTAAGATTAATCAGTATACAGTATATATCACTTATGATATGGTATAATATTAGAAGTGAAATGATGTGTTTCAGGCAGCTTAGAGAAGAATCATATAATAAAATTATAATAGTGGCTATATATTTGGATACCTAGTTTGAAATTATATTAAACGCATGCAGGTGAGGGTTTATAAAGTAATTTTTATTTATAATGAATAAATAAAGTAATGAATGTGCATAAGGTTTTTTTATATACAAAAGGCACAAAAAGAAGTTAAGAAAGTTTGAGAAGGAAATATATCTCATTGAAAGATTGTTATATAACTACCCTGCATTTATATTACGTTGTCGAAAACTCAAACTGTCGACAGCGTAATAATCGACACGAAAATGTCGAAACCCCCGAACATCGAACACACACAAAAAAAAAACACCCAATACAACGCAAATTTCTCTATGCAGGGGGGAAAGCTCCCCCTACACCCCCCACACCCCCCGCTACTTAAATATACCAACTCCGAGATCGCACTTCATTGCAGTAAATGGAAATCTCCCCTTACGGAGATTTCTGTTTACACATGCAATGACTTTCACTTTCAACACTTTGGTGCCGACAATATCAGCTTCGATACTGTTGGCCTTCGACAGGGTGAAGTAGACCCACTACCCTTAGCCTCATAAATAATGGTTGGTAATTGCTGTGGAAGTCAGAGCAAATGGTATTGACTTTACTACTTATAGAACTTGATAGTTCTGAAAGCTTTATTAATGGGAGTTTTGGAAAGAGCCTGAAATCTGACAGTTAGTGCAGTAGATTAACACTGTAGGTTTTTTTTTTTTTGGTCCAGGATTTGATTCCTTCAGCCTACATCTGCCTAGTATGAGACTCTGAGGAGGTTACTTATCTAGACAGTGCTGTGGGACTTTAATGTGCTTCACTGCATACATTTTAACTAATGTACTGCGTACCTAAAGATTAAATGTATGTTTAAATGGATACAAACATCCATATGATGATAAGGGAGATGAAATTCAAACAGAGTTTCTTTTCTTTTTTTTTTGTAATTTATACATATTTTTAAAAAATATATACTTATAAATAACCCATATAAAGCATATATATGCTTCCATGTAGTGTAGGGTTGTATAGTTTGTGTGGTGTGGGTAGAATGGTATGTGTGTTGTGTGGTGTATGTATGTTCGGGATTGTGAGTCATTCGCCTTTATAGTTTTGAGATACTGAAATTCGAGATTTCAGTATTTTGAGATTATAAAGGGGAACTATATATATATATATATATATATATATATATATATATTATATATATGAGTATATATATATATATATATATATATATATATATATATGGGTCTACACATCGACGTACAGGAATGTTGACTTGCAAATCAGTGAGACTACAACGCTGAAAGTTCACAATGTCAAATTCCCAGAAACTCTCAATTTACCTCTGGAAAAGTAACCACTGGGCCAACAATCACTACATTATGAATGGAAGCAAACTAAACCCAGCAACGTAGGGTGGCTTTACCATTCAGACCCCCCCATGTGGGGGGATGTGCCCCCCACACCCCCGTAACTAAATATAGTAACTCTGAGATCGCACTATAGTGGAAAACAGGACAAAGGTCACCGTGGTTACTTTCCCAGAGTTAAATTTTGATGTTCTGGGAGTTCGGCTTTGTGAACTTTCAAAGTTGTGGTCCTACTGATTTGCAAGTCGACGTTCTGGTAAATCAAAGTTTTGAAGAGGAATATATATATATATATATATATATATATATATATATGTGTGTGTGTGTGTGTGTGTGTGTGTGTATATATATATATATATATATATATATATATATATATATATATATATATATATATATATATATATATATATATATATATATCTTTCCCATTTATGCACCATGTAGTACATCAGGCAACAAGCACCTTTCAATGCTCATTGTTTCTGTAGCAGTTATGGGTTTTACAGGCTCAGGTTGCTACCCAAGGCCCAACCTTCTTCAGTGGGTGCACCACATACATACAACAAACCTAGAATTTCAGCATCAGCTAAGGCTTTAGTAAACTTTACTGTCTTACTAAATGTATGTGTTAATAACTTTTCTGAATCAAATTCTTTGTTTTGTACTGATTACTCATAGATATGGTATGCAGTCAAGAACTGATAGGATATATATTTGGTTTCTAAAACAGAAAAGTTAAAGGTGATAATGAGATTTTTATCCATTCACAATGCAATAACATATAGTAATGTTAAATCCAACAATTTATTATGGCAGTCAACAAACAGAATAGTTTTGTGACATTATGTAAGAGAATGGAAAAATGTTGGAATAGGATTTTCTGGCCTAGAAACTTTTGCTCTATCTTCAGTTATTAAAACAGTAGCTTATGCTTAAATTATGATTATTCTGCTGCTCGGGAAAAATGCATGAAACCACTTAGTGAAATAAGAAAAATATCACTATATATAAAATATACAAGTCTTGAATAATAATATGAAGTGGCTGTTAAAGAAATATTAATTTAAAACACATCATCCACCAGATTCTACTTACAAAAACAACATATTAAAGCATTTAAAAATTTTATATATGAATACCTGGAAATTATTTACCATAGCATTTATATCAGAATGTACAGTCAGCTTGAACTTTCAAAAATGCTAAGCTTAAAAATGGAATTTGATCTTTTGAAATCAAATGTTAAGAGAGACTGAAGAGCTTAATGTAAACTGTTTCATGGGTAAATATGTTATGGAAAATTGGCTTATAGTACAAATCAACAGACAGTTTTTCATCTCTAAAGTTGTTTTAATGTCAGATATAATTAAAGAAAGAATATCTACCTATTATGAATTTTTAAATAATCTCAAAACAAATGGTGATCTAGGTGATTATATTTATCCAGACTATATAAAATTATTGAGCGCTATGCATTTCATGTCAAAGACAACTATTTGATTATGATCTCTAAATGAGTGGTTTAACATTAACTACATACGAAAAAAATTGTTTTAATATCCTCAAAAGAAACCCTGTCATCTTTTTTTTGGGTTTATTCTCTTGGAAAATTTTACAGATGTCATTTACCACTCCACAGACAATTCAAATTATATACAAAAAGGAAATTATTAGTTGTTGGATGTATAAATCCTTAATCAAAGCAGACTGGTATCATATGGTTTATGTTTGCAAAGTTCTACAAACTTTTTTGTAAAATAATCAATGTTTCTTGCAAGCATTGTGGTATGATACATTTATATTAACTACAGATTTGTTGTTGTTTAGTGCTCCAAATTCCCAGATGTGTAGCCAAGTTTTGTTTTCCACTTCTCTGAAGCTTATTAACATTAGCCAGGAAGATGACTACAAAGAATTGGAGAACAATGAGGATATGCCTTCATTTACAGAAGTTATAAATACTATCATAGCTGAGTGTCATAAATATATCTACTACTAAGATAAAAACAAACAAAATCAGAAAATGTAATTTCTAGATAAAATTCAACCCATTAATAGAGAAATATTAATGTATGTTCTATGATAAGTTTATGGCTCTTTAATGATTTTTTGCAGAACTGTACTGAACAATTCCCAGTCTCTCATTTATGCATCAGATCTTCTTGTACCTTTCAGAATAAAAGTCTGTATACAATGTAGTTCGGTTAAGAATGCTTTATTATGTACAGTGGAGGTAGATGTCAACAATATCCAAATCAAATATTATTGTCTACAATAACAGGCTGATAAAGTGAAATAGACCTAATTATAATGTTCGTAGCTTATGCACTCATACTGCCCATAAATTCTGTCAACAATATCTGAATCTAATCTTACCATCTCAAATAACAGTGCTGATAAACTGAAATAGACTGAATTATAATGTCTGTAGCTTTTGCACTCATTATAATCAGAATTGTTCCTTTTCTCCGAATAATGTAATTAATATTCTGGAATGGTGGATATTTGACCTGACTTCTGCACTCAGTCTTGTGTGGATTGCACTGCAATACCTTTCTGTGTATCATTCCGAACTAACTAACTTACTTCTGTGCTTGAAGTATATCTGCTAATAATACCAAAACCCTGTAGATTTCCTACAAGTTTTACAAGCATCTTTTATCTTGGTTCCAAAACCTCATACCATCTAAACAAGATCTGTTTATATTTAATATGCTGCACATTCTATTAATGCATTTTATTCTTATCACTTCCACGGTGGTGCAGCGGTAGCATTGTTGCCTCACAGCAAGAGGTTCTCCCGTTCGATTCTCAGCTGGAATGCGGGAGTGCCTTCTGTGTGGAGTCTGCATGTCCTCCCATTGGTTGGGTAGGCATTCGAAAGACATGCATAAATGGACGTGCCTTCGTTGTAGGTTGAACATCGAGCTGGCACCTCAGAATTCGTGAAAATCTACTGCCAATCGTCAGTGGACCAGAGTTCCACTGTGACCCCTAACCGGGAAAAAGCCAAAAGACAAGCAAACATTCTTATCAGTTGTCTTAACTGAAGGCTATTCACTTGCACTGAAACATTTCTTTCTATTGAAACTGCATGTAAAATGAAAATATATGTGTGTGCTTTAATACGGTTGCATTTCCAGGTCTATGCAAAGATAATACTGTACTTATATAAATAGATATATAAAATTTTGAAAAAAAGTATTACACCTATTGACACCTAATGGTCAACCAAGGCAAACACTGATCCAAAAAAAAAAAAAAAGAAAAAAATATTACACCTATTGACACGTAATGGTTGACCAAAGCAAACACTGATCTAAAAAAAAAAAAAAAGCTAAAGAAATAGCTTTTTGCAGGGTGACAAGCCTTTTTGTCCCCACACTCCCTGCTAATGATATCTATCTATCTATATAGATATAGATATATATCGCAACTCTGAGAAACTCTTGAGATCACACTACAGTGGGGAAAGGGCTAAATCCCCGATTCCCAGTTTCATAGTGTACCAGCTTTTTCAGTCATCAGTGAAAAGACATAGTGTGCACTCGTATCTATATCTATCTTGAAACATGATGGACTTGTCAGAAAGAACTGAATCCTAGATTTGGTCTTAACCTAATCATATTTGTCATTCTACCTTGTGACTCTTGAATGGTGGTATCGGCACTGCCCCCCTCATAAATGTCAGCTGGATTAAGAGGATAATTAGAGAATCAATGGCTGTATTACTTTATATTTACTTAATGGCAGAAAGAGCCATCTGCAGCTGCAGTTGTTAACTAGGCATGCATAAAACATTTAAAAGTTCTTACCGGATGGTCTGCATCTAGATCTGAGCCATACAACAAAACCCTGTTCGCACATTTATCTAGATCTGATATCTTTTTTGGGAACCATGGCACATTCTCCATATCTAGAAAAAAAATAGATAAATGCAGAACATGTTACACTTTCAGTGTTATGTAATTGCAAATGTAAATGCTAAAAAAACCCTTAAAATATAGAATAGAATAAAGTAAAAAAAAATCCCACATTTCTTGAAAGAAGAAAGCAGCTCTAAGGAAAAAGTACAAAATATTTAAACTTTAATGAAAAATTTGTGAAGAAATTACTTTGTCTTGACACTGCATAATTGAACAATCCTGATTATCTGCCGAGTTGAATACAAAGCAAATAGGAACCAGGCTCTCCATGTCATCACTGCTCTAAATTGGGTGTACATTGGAAAAGAAGCAATATCATAATTTATGAAAACAAGATGCAGTCAAGTTTACTTTTTGTAATAAACTAAATAAATATGCAAACAGATTGCATTATTTCACCTAAATCATAACATCCAGTGATACAGCTTGCCACATTTTTGAAGGAAATGAGCATCTGATGATGACCACTCTCACATTTTATGTGTACAGGAAGACCACTGGGTTTCCCACAATGGTAACATAGATCTCAGTCTCTGGAAAGTCATGCTGATTTTGTACCCACATCAAAGGCAAAAATGTAGGGGTTTCTTTCAGCCAAGAATTAGTTGCTAGTTAAACGTTAAAGCTGTGGTACAGCCAATAGCTGACTGGCTTATGGAAACTCAACTGCTTGAATATGACAGACTGAATGGGCTTCTGAGGAAAGACTTTAATATAATGGACAAAGCCAGAAATATCTCTGTGAAGTAGGCCATGTTGCCTGTATCTTCTAACTGATATAACTATCTCTGAGTTTGCCATACCACCTGGATAAGTTGTAATCTGTTTCAACAGTAGCTCATTTTCTTTGTTAGACTTAATGGTCAAGCTTCAATATCATAGCTGGTGAATGAATGAATGAATGAATGAATGAATGAATGAATGAAAGTATATCATAGTTTAATAGTTACACTGATTGGATACTGCCTAAACACTAATATATTGTTGCTATTTGTTTGATATAACTCAAGCTCTGTGCCTTTAAGTCTTTGTTTCTGTACTATAGCCATTTTCCATTTCATATTAAGAATTAATTTGACTTCTCTTTGAATCTTGCGTTAGCCAAACCTCTGTTTCTGGCAAGATTCTGAGATACTATACTTGTGTATTGTTTGATGGTCTCATAAGTACCCAGAAGGTGCAGCCAAACAGTTAGCAGCCTAATCCATCTATTTATACCTATAGCATACCAAGCTCACATGGTTATAAGAGACACCTAAAAGCTTTTGAGGCCTTGTATAAAACATTGTACTGTAATTCTTCAGTGTAACCCTAGATGCTACACTTTATTTCTTGAGTAAGCACAAAACGTATTTGCAGCCATTTAGAAATAATTAAAACGGCAAAGAAATGCAGACCCTTTTGTGCATATTTTATCAACCTATATAGTTCTTGACAGTGCAAAAGTATTGTAGGAAATTTCTAACCATATTTTTCTTGTAAGCTTAAGATTGAAAGCTGAGTTTTGTGCTGTAAGCATGGCCCTATGTGTACCCTTTTGTTTTACATGTATTTCCCTTTCAGGTCTTGGGTAATTTTATTTAATGATTGAATACACTTGTTTATCCTGAAGTGGATTTTAGGAGGAATATTGTCTATGCACACAAAGTAATCCATTTTACTTAGAATTTGTTCTCCATGTTATACTTACTTCAGAAAATTATATTAACCCAGTTTCATATTTCATAGTGCATGCATTCCCACAGTGATGTAGCAAATTGACAAGCTTGCTTACTTTACCAACTGCACTATACTTTAGTAAATAATTACACCTGAAGTTTTTGATCTGGTAGTAGACATAATCAGACTATGAAATATTAGTGAACCCCGCAGTGCTCCTTCCATATATTCAAATTAATTTTTGTTATGGTTTCTTTCAGAAAAATTAGGTGAAATTTATTTTGAAACTAGTTATGCAATTTGTTTCTCAGCCTTTTGTAACATTTTTAATACTCACATTCATTTACTTCAGTATAGAAAAGTTTTATGTACTTTTATTGCCTCTCTTCACATTATTTAAATGCTGTTGCTGACCCATTGTATCTATGTATGCATGCATATGTGTATGTCTGTAAGTATGTATGTATCAGTCTATATATCTCTCCATCCTTTGTTGACTGGGTTAGTCCCTCTAGGTTAGTGGTTTCTTCTTAGGGGAGACTCATGGTGGTATTATACTACCTGGGAAAATTTGGCCAGGACATCAGGGAACTTCTGCTACTCTTTCAGAGCATACAGAGATGGTATTCATTGCTACACTTCTGGTTTCTGTTCCAAGCACCTAGGCAGCTTGGGGAAACTGGAAGGAAAATGGAGGCAGCAAGTAAGTGCGATGACGAGCAACAGAAGGAAGAGGAGAATTTGCAGAAAGCAAAATTGTAAAGTTGTTGGTCATTTAATGAAAGTGTAAAGGAAGGATCTGTTGAGTTGCTGTGGAAACAGGAGAGGGTTTTTGTGCAAAAGTTGGAGTGTATGGTTACAACCCTCCAACTGGGAGGGTTGCAGGATGTATATCTAAGGGAAGTAATCAGAGTAAACCAGAAAATGTAGCAGCAGTGTCTTGGGGTGATATTATGGACAGAATTCAGGAAGAGAAGGTGAGAGAAATTACAGAAAAAAAATCATATGCAAGAATGGTGAAAGAAGTAAAGAAGCAATTAAGAGAGGGAAAAGGAATAAAGAGATCATTAAAAAGAAATGTGTTGTATGGCTTAGCAGTAAAGAAGACAAAGAACTTGAAAGATATAAGGTACGGAACAGACTTATTGCAGCTGTGGGAAAATCACCTGAAGAGGCACTTCATCTTAATAAAGAGACTTACTGTGCTATTCAAGATGGGACAATTTATGGAAAGTTTCTTAGAGAAATTAAAAAAAAAGACTGTACTCCGCAGAACTGTCATGCAGTGCAGACTTCTAATAGAGAGACAATAAAAGGCTTGCTGTGCAATTTCAAACTGAGGTGGATAAAGAATCACTGAAGGACTGTTTTAAAAACTGTATGTAAGGAAGTTTTGGACATTACTCTAATATGATGATAGAGGTTTATGGACTGGAGGGTGGGATTATAGGGGAATTTTGAAAATGGTAAAAAACAAGATTGTACATATTCCAAGTGTAATAAATGTTGAAGGCAATAGATGTTTTGTAAGATATAGGAGACAGCCAAAAACTTTTTTTTTCCTGTGGAAAGAACAATCATTTAATAAGTAATTGTGATAAGAGAAATTGTTTTGTTTGTGCAAAGACTGGGGCATGAAGTAAAGACATATGATTTGATGTGTAAAAAATGTGGAAAAATGGGACATGATTGGGTAAATTGTGACAAACAAATAAACATTGAAAAACAAGAACAAATACAGTAATGGGTATATGATATAGAAAAAAGTGTAGAACATGAACATGAAAAAAAATTTCGTAGAAGAAGAGAATAAAAAAATGTATAAGGAAAATGAAAATAATTAAGGTGAAGAATTAGTACCAGAAGCAAGTGAAGAAGAAGATATAAGTTGGAAAATAGTGAGAGGAAAAAAGAGTTCAGTAGGAAGAAGGGTGAAAGACAGAAAACAAAATTTTAAAACTGTGATTGTGAACAAAATTTAAAAAAAGATAAAGGTTAATATGGAAATACAATAAATTTGAAAGAACCTAAAAATTATATCAGTTAATTTTAATAGTATAAAGAACATTAAAAGAAGAGTAGGTGTTTTGGAATGATGCGTGCTACTTGACATGTATGTAATTATTTTAGAAGATACAAGAATACTAACAGAAAGAAGAAAGGATACAAATGGAAACGTTATGGGTAAAAGCATTGTGTGGAATATAGGAAAAGATGCATGGTGAGGGATTGCTGTGTTATGTAATAAAATAGTTAAGATTTTGATTATACTATAGTTGAATTAGGTAGAATAACGGTGTTAGATATAAGAAAGATGTGTATATAATTATTGCAATATATGCATATGTTACTAAAAAAAGAAAGAGAGAAAATGTTTAAAAAATCTTAAACTATGTATGAGTGAATATGGAAATAATATTAGTGGGAAGATTTTAACTGTGATTTAAGGAAAAAAAAGAAAGAAGGGAATGATGTTGATAGTGTATGAAATAATGAAAAGTGGAAAGTTTTATATATATATATATATATATATATATATATATATATATATATATATATATATTATTATTATTTTTTTTTAATTTATTTATGGGTCCCCTTCAGTAGATCAAATGTTTATAAGTTCAAATCACATATGACAGAGACTATATATTCGAACTTGCAAAAGTCTGATCTGACTGAATGGAGATCTCCGTACAGAGTGGAAAGGGATGATTTCTCATTTCCACAATCTAGTGTGATCTCGGAGTTGGTATATTTAAATAAGGGGGGTGTGGGGGGCATAGCCCCCCTGCTATAGACGTTTTGTTTTGTGTTTTTTGGCTTTATGTGGTTTTACATCAGTGTTCGAACTTTTACAAGTTCGAACATATGGTCTCGGCCATATGCGGTTTGAACTAGTAAAAGTTTGATCTACTGAAGTAGATCCATATATATATATATATATCTATATATATATATATATATATATATATATATATATATATACACATATACATATGTGTGTGTGTGTGTGTGTGTGTGTGTGGTGGGGTAATAAACATTGGACTTATAAAAAAAATGAGACTGATTATTCTGTAATACCTGATAATTTAAAAATTATAAAAGAAAGAACAAAATAAACTGTTTTTTTCAGATCATTTGGATATATGGGTAGAAGTAAAAGAAAAGGAAGAACATGTAAGGTTAGGCAAAGGTATTAAAAGATTGAATGATAAAGATGTAGATGAAGGACAGAGAAAGGAAATTGATAAATTATGGAAATATCATGTAGAAATGATAATATTCTATGAAAACTTGACTGATTGCTGGATAAGTTTTTAAGAAAAATATAAAAAAGTTACTTAAAATGTCAAGCAATGAGAAGAAAGAAAGAAAAGTAAAAATATAAGTTATTAAGCCAGACATTATTTAGAGAGGCATTAAGAAATAATACAAACTTTTATGAAAAAGAGAAAGAAATATATGAAATGAACCAAGAGAAAATTAAGCATATGTTATATAAGCCAAGGTATTTCTACAAGGAAAAATAAGAAGTGGCTCTGTATTTTAGTAAGATAGTGAAATAAAATGAGAGGATAATAAGTGAGTTGGAAAATAATAAAGAAGAAAGAGTGAATACACAAGAAAAATGTTTTGAGTAATAAAGCAATATATAAAGTACGTTTGGGAAGAGAGAAAAAAAAGAGAGCAAATATGGAAGTAAAAAGTAAAGAAGAGAATGAAATTATGATGAAAATATAAATATAGAAGAATCTGGTGACATTTTAAAAGATGTGGATGTGGATAGAGCTATTGGAATAGAATGAATTGAGTATTACATGCACCATAATATGAAAGAATGGCAGAAAGTATATGTTGTGCATGAATGGTTAGAAAAAGGCATAGCTAACAAAGAAATATGTACAGGGGCCATGAAATTTATATGGAAAAATGAGGATATCAGAAATTGAAGACCAATAGTATTAAGCAAGATAGACTACAAAATATTTATGAGAATAATAAGGAGATGTTTGGGAAAAGGTGTGGAGAGGTTAATGGAGTCTATAATCTTCGATAAAAAGAGAAAGCAAGTCAAGATTTATTATGGATATTAAGAGAGGTGATAGATGATAGTATAAATAAAAAGCTGGAAACTAAAATGGTGGGAGATGTGAGCAAAGCATTTGACAGATTACAATATGAGGAATTATGGAGTATATTAAGAGATTATAAGTCATAACATAATAAAAGTTATAACATCAGTATATGAGAATTTGTTTGTTTGTGTCTTTCAGCTTTTCCCAGTTAGGGGTCGCCACAGCGGAACTCTGGTCTGCTAATGATTGGCAGTAGATTTTTACGTGCTGGCTTGCCAGGCCTAACGCACAATCTTCACCGAAGGAATGCCCATTCACGCATGTCGCCACATATGAGAATAATAATGTAAAAATAATATTAAATGGATAATTAAGTGAAGAAGTAAGAAGAATGTGTGGGATAAGACAGGGCTGTCCAGCAATCAGTGTCTTATTTGCAATTGTTATGAATATGATTGTAAATGAAATTAATAGACTATTGAAAAAGGCAAGGTATAGGATGATAGAGGGAGTATATATCCTAATTATTCTTGCTTATGCATATGATATAGTTTTAATTACTAAGCATAATAAATGGACGGAACAAGGAATTAGAAAATTAAATAAGTATTTAAATATGCTTGGCTTAAGTATTAATAAAGACAAACATAAAGAAAATGGATTATTGGGTGAATTGAAAGGTATTCAGTTTAATGATGAAGAGAGAGATATTTTAGGAATAACATTTGGAATAGAAACGAAAAGACAAATACAATGGTAGAGACTTATACAAAGGTTAAAAGAAATATGTATATTTTGGAGTTCATATAGATTGCTATATAAGGAAAAATTATATTTAATACATTTTATTCTTTTGGATAAGATAGCCTGATTGGCAAGCATATATTTGATCCTATCTAAATAAGAAAAAAAATGTTGATTATATTTTCATTTATATGGGAATCAAGGCTAAATCCTGTAAGGAGAGGAATTTTGTATGTCAAGGAACAAGAAGGAGGACTGTGGTTAATCAGTCTTATAGCACATGCAGCTTCTTTGAATTTGTAAATAAATAAGGTAAACCGGTCACCAACATGATAAACAACCTTGAAATTAGACAGTATGATGACCCAGAAGGTAAAACAATAAAGCATAGAACCGAAGCTGCCACAGGAAACAGAAGTTTAATCCACAAGCCACAAACAGTTCACATAAACGCCTCCAAATACACAGTACGTTTTCTTTGAATTTGTATAAAATGGTGATAGGATTGAATGGAGAAGATAGGAATATAGTAAATGATATAATGAAATTCAACTATAAAGATATTTGAGAAATATTAAAGTATAGGAAAAGAATGAAGAATAATGTAAATGATGATATTAAAGAATATCAGAACAAGATATTATTATGGAAATTGAAAATAGAAAATGTAGAAAAAAGCAGAAAAGAATGGTACTTAAATATAATGAATAAACACTATTATTTTTATCCTTGGAGATATTTAGAAAATGAAAGAAGAAATGCAATTAAAATAAGGTTTATATGGAGTAAAAAGATTTATGAATATAAAAATTTCATGTGGAGACTAACAATAGGTAAATTGCCTGTTAAAGCAAATATGCCTTATAAAAGCATTCAAGAGAAGATATGCAATTATTGTGGGGAAGTTGAGACAATGGAACATGTTTTTTGAATTGTATAAGAGTGAGAAAATTATGGGAGCAATTATATGAAATTAACATATTGGATGATTTCAAAACTGTAAATGATATAAATATGAATGTGATAGAATATGAGTACTATGGTAGCAAAAAAAAGGAGGTGAAGGAAACTGATAAAAAAATGTTACATTTTATAGGTGATTTGGAATGAAAGACTAAATGAAATAAAATATAATGGGAAATGAATATTATCTGAAATTTTGAAGAAAATTCATTTTTGGTTGTGGAAAAAGGGTGGGGGAATAATTGAAATATAAGAAGTATATTATGTTGTAATATAAGATGCAATCAACTGTAAATAATGTATATAATGTAAATATTGTTATAATTAATAAAGAACCCCTACTATCATTGTTGTGAGTGTGATCCATTTTGGAGGAGCACTTCCTGTTTCCATTCCAGATACAGAGGTAGCCCAGAGAAACAGGGAGGCAGATGAAGAGAGAAGGAGATAATGGAGTGGTGAAAGAAATGAAAGAGATACCAAATATTGACACCAGAAAATGTGTGCAGGATTCTGAGGAAATGTTTCAAAGAAACCTGTTTGATGGAGATGAGTCAGCAAATGATGGATATATGATTATAACCCTCCAGTTGGGAGGGTTGCGGGATGATTTACTTAAAGAAATGGCGGTGTAGAGTGAGCCAGAAAAATGAAGAAGGTGTTTCCCTCGGGGACATTGTGGAGAAAATACAAAAGGTGGATGAAGAGACAATCCTGAAGAATAGTAGTAAGAAGGAAAAGAAAACATGCAGAGAAAGTAAAAGAGGGCAAAAGTGGAGTAGCAAAAAAGAAGCCAGAAGAAAATAAAAAAACAGAAGTATGTCATAAGGATTCAAAGTAAAGAAGACAAAAAAATGGATAGATATGAAGTGTGGGACATTTTAATAGCTCCTTTGGGTGTAAAAGTACATGAGATAAGAGCATTTGTTTTTATTAACAAAGGGACATTTTGTGACATTATATCTGAAACTGTTTTTTAATGGAAAATTTTCTTGGAGAATATGAAAATAAGAAAGACTGTAACCCATGGGATCTTTATGTAATAAAATATTTGTGTACAATTTTTAATGGACATAGAGAGATTTTGAAAGGACATTTGAGAGCTTTATGTAAAGAAGTACTGGACATTGCAACATTCATGACAAAAGGGGTCTATTGATTGATGGATGGGATTGTAATGATATGTTAAAAACACAAGAGAAAAAATTGTACATATACCATGCATGCTAAATGTGGAGGGCAATAGGGGTGTTGTAAAATACCGAGGACGTCCCAAAACGTGTTTTTTTTCTTTAGTTTTTTTTTTTTGTGGAAAAAAAGACATTTGATAAGTAACTGTGACAAAAGGAAATGTTATATTTGTGGGAAAATGGGACATGGTACAAGAAAATGTGAATTGAAAAGTTATAAATGTACCAAAATTGGATATTTATGGATGGATCGAAAAAATGAAAATAAGAGTAAGGAAAAAAGAAATGAACAAGGAAAATAAATTTTAGAAGTAGTAGAAAGAGAAGAAAAATTAGATGAGAAAAATATTAAAGAAGACTTAGAAGAAAGTTCTGAAATAAGGAATGAAAAAAAACATAAACTGGGAAGTAGTAAAAGAAAAAAAAAACATTCTATTTGTAAAAGGGTAAAAGACAGAACATTTATTTTATTTTATTTTACATTTGATTACAGGGAAAGTCTGACTGGGCACAAGTCCAATTTCAGCGGAGGCCCGGGCAAAAAGTTCAGGACACAATCAAATAAAAATTCATAAAACAATACATAGTTTGTTAGGATAAAAACATGCAGTGTAGCAATAGATCTATCACCATATGGTATTTATTTATGGCGGAAGGTTGTGGTAGTTAAGAATATAGTAAACAGTTCTTAGTACTATGCAGCAAAAGTAGTAACACTCTCTGAGGTATAATCAGAGTAACAGCCTTACTAGGGGAAAGGTATCACTTACCAGTATCCACATAACAATACATGAGCATGTAGTTAACCTGGGGAGTAACAAGAGCATAGCCAGTTGTTTGTGTAGTGGGTTTTCAGAAGTTTTTTAAATTGTGTAGTAGAACTATTAGATGTTAGATGGCTAGGTAGTGTATTCCAGACTTTTGCAATAGTGCAACCAAAGAGAGATTTACCAGCATCATTATATTTGATGATTTTTAGGAGGTTCTGGTTACTAGATCCTAAGGTTCTAGTAGTAGTATAGGGTTGAATTAGATGCTGGAGTGCTGGGGTTTTATCAGAAAAGTACTATAACTTGTCTACTATAAGCAATTGACTATGTAGCAGTAGTTGAGGCAGCTCAAGCCAGTTAAGCTGCTTAAGTGACAGACAGTGATGGGACCTATATGAGGCTTCTGTAGCGAACTTGGCAATCTTGTTATAACAAGATTCCAGATTGTTTAAGTCAGCCTTGTGGACATTAGTCAGAACTGAGGATGCATAGAGGTTAATGGATAAGAGATGTGTCCTCGCTATTGTGGTTTTCTTGTATCTAGTGAGAAATTGTTTGTCCCGGTAGAGGAGTCATAACTTTTTGTGAACTTTCTTGATGGTTTGTGCTATGTGGATGTCAAACCTCATGTTGTCTGTTTCTACACCTAGCAGTTTAGTGTGTGATGTTGGAGTGATCTGGGTACTGACTTTGGAACTGATGGTATAATCATTATTTAGAGGGGGACCTACATGGGCTGAAAAGAATTTTGTTTTTTGGGGATTAAGAATAAGTTTGGTGCTAGTGAAGCATGTTTCTGCTAAAGTAAAGTTATTTTGGATTAGGGTATGCAGTTCTTTTATTGTGGGGGCAGCACATATAAGAGTGGTATCATCAGCATATTGTACTACTGAGGCAGTGAGTGTGGAGGAAGAGAGCTGGTTGGTAAATATAGAGAACAGTAAAGGACAAAGGATGGAGCCTTGAGGGACTCCTAGGGATACTAGTAGCAGAGGGGACAATTGGTTTTGCCATAGGACTGCTTGTTGATGGCCTGATAAGTAGCTGTGAAACCATGAGATAGAGGAGTGCTAATGTTTAGGATAGCTAGAGTGTTAAGAAGCATACTGTGGTTAATCATGTTAAAAGCTTTTATTATGTCTACAAATATGGAGGATACGAATAGGCCCTTGTTTCTGTAGTGTTGGTAAAAGACAGTAGTGCTGTGGTGATGTGGGAGGGTCTAAAGCCTTGCTGTGATTTAGATAGGTTGTTTTTTTGGAGGTAGTGCATTAGTTGAGTGTGAACAACTCTTTCTAGTATTTTTGATAAAGGTGGTAGAATAGCGATTGGGCAGTAATTAGTGAGTTCTAAGAAGTTTCCTCCTTTGTGTAGTGGTATGATATGTGATGTTTTCCATATGATAGTTATGTTGCACTCTGACAGAGATCTGTTAATGAGAATAGCAACAGAATAGGCTGTAGCTTCTGCAGCTATCTGAAAGAAATATGCAGGTAAGTTATCAGCAGCCAGAGTGGTTGATTTAAGTTTATGAAGGAGTTTAGAAATAACTTTGGTGGACACAGGGTGCAGGGAAAAGTTGGAGGCATTGTTTTGTGAGTTGGGTTGGTTTAGGGTAGTTGTCAGTATGGCATTGGCAAGGGTTTGCACTGTTTCAGTAAAGTATGTGTGGGAATGTTATCATGGTTGTTTACTATTACAGGGGTTGGAGTTGTGGATTTCCCTGGCTGAAGTATAGTATTTATTGTAGCCCAGAGTTTTTGAGGTTTGTGAACATATTTTTCTTGTATGTTTTGGCAGTAGTTAGATTTATCAAGTTTAATTTTTTTTTGGCATTGTTTTAGATTAGTTCTAAGCAGATTTGTTTCATAGTAATGGTTTTGTTTTTCTGGAATTGTATCCAAGCCTTAACCCTGTTTTTCAGTGTAGTTTTAGTTTTTTCGTTAGCCATGGGGCATAATTTGCTTTTATTCTTATGGTTCTGGAGAGTGCATGATAGTTTAAAATGTGTAAGAAAGCTGAGTTAAAGTACTGCACAGCTTCATCAAGAGACAGTTGTTTCAGGGGAGTGCAATTACAACCTTTTAGTGCAGAGAGGAAGTTATTAGCTATAAATTATTTTTGTTTCTTATGACTCTGAGGGTAGTCTGGCTGATGTGGTGAGTTCTGTTCCTAATTAGGGAGGTAGGCTGATGGTAACTCAGACTATCAGGTAGACAGCCAAACTGGTATGGAAGAGAAGGGTTAGATATACTGGACTGGCGGTTAGATGTTTTACTGATTCTAGTGGGGGATGAGATATGCTGGATAAACCCATGAAGATTAATGTGAGTAGAGGGATTGTAGCCTGAGCAGTTAAGCCAGTCAATATTAAAGTCACCTAATAGAATAGTTTATTGTGGAAGGGCATTTGAGATCCAGTCTAGCAGGTTTTCCATTGTAGTAATGTTATTACCTGGTGAGAAATAGCTGCCTACAATATTTATATGTTTGTTAGGGTTTAGTTTTACTTTAGTAAGAATTAGTTCTACTTTTGACTTCAGGGATATTACCATCAAATAGTATGAGGTGATTTTGGAATAATATTGCTACCCCCTAAACCTTTTTCCCCACTCTATCTTTGTGTATAATATTGTAGCCAGGAGCTGTAATTTTATTATTGTGGTTCTCTGGTTTTAGCCATTTCTCAGTTAAGAAAACAATCTCTGGTTTATATAGAGCTAGTAGGGCATGAAGGTCATGGCTTTTATTTAATATACATCTTACATTTAGGTTTAGGAAGAGGAGAGAAGAGAAGAGGTTGGTCTGTGGTAAAGAGGACTTAGCTGATGAAGGTTTGGGTTGGTTGATGTGCTGGGTCCTGGATTAGGGTGTATATGACCACAACATGTGAGTGTTTTAAGTAGATGTAAAAATAGTTTAGTAAGGTTATATATTATTTTAGCATGTCTTTGAGAGGAGGCGGGGTTATATTTAACTAACTGCTGATTGTGTAAGAAAGAGATGGTATGGAAGGAACTAAGGTTGCATGGTAATGTAGGGAAGTTTATTAGTTTTACATGATTGCCTATTGCTTCAGTTTACCATGGGGGTGGGGTGCTGCCATGAAGTTGAGTATGATAGTAGGTGAGGACTGAGAAAAGGAGTAGAGTAGAAATTGTGAAGGGATAGATTAGTGCTTTTGGTAAGTGGGTGTGTAGTGCCTAGAATGTTGTAGTTTGAGAAAGAGTGGGGTGTGTATAAAGAGTTTACTTAGTTATGTGAGATGAGTTTAGCACTGAGTGGGTGTGGCATAGCATAATACTGTAGGGGAGAATAAGGTGCAGTGTGATAGGGTAATTGGGGGTGAGGGAGGTGATGAGCTGTGATTGAAGGGTGTGGTCTGCAACTATAAGTGTAATTGATGCAGGGTTGGGTGGGAATGGGGCTAGGGGAGGTGGGCAGAGTGAGCCTGAATGGAGCGGGTTGAGCCAGGTATGGAAGAAACTAGGAGAAAAGAAAAGCAATCAGAAACAGATACATCATGTAAAGTCAATTACCAGGAAAGTGAGACCATGAAAGATGCAGAGGAGTACTAAAGAGTACAGTTGTGGATATGAGTGAGATGGGAAGGGAGGACTGGAATGGAGGTTTAATCAAGAGAGGTAAAAGTATGAAGGATGGGAGGGAGTGGAGCACAGAAAAGAATAAAGGTACTCTACTGTAGCTGAAATTAATGGCTATTACCAGACGTTTGAAGCAACAGGAGTGAGTGTCGACTGGCAAAAAATAGAGAAGAATGGCAGAAAGGGAGGCTAGGAGTTTTAGAGATGAGATAGTTGTGTGATAGGACCAGAATGACTAGGGAACTTGGTGATGCACAAGAGTTTTATTTTATAGTACGAGCTGCTATAACAAGTAAAATAAAGAAAAAGAAAATTTAAAGGGATATGTACAAAAAGAAAGGAAAGAAATACATACAGCTAAAGACTGAGGTTTGGTATAATAGTTAATGTATTTGACTCACAATCACAAGGTACAGTGTTTGATTCTCACCTTTGTGAAGGAAGTTGGTTAGACTTACAATGGCCTATTAAGAAAGCTAGCCTATTAATTAGCAGTGCACTTATGAAACCATGAATCTAAGGAAAAGGGGAAATCAAAAATTTATAGTGCTTTCTGCAAATGTGAATAGTATTAAGAACATAGTAAGAAGAATATAAATGTTGGAGTGTTGTAATACATGTGCTGTAGATTTAATTGTATTAGAAGACACCCTTTTTTTAACAAATGAAGAAAGATTGCAGACAGAGAAACTATGGTGAGGAAAGATAATGTAATTTGGAATATGAGGAATGTTCTAGAACAGCCGTATTCTGTAGAAATATAGTAAAGATATTAGATGTAACTTTAGCAAAAATTGGAAAATTAACCATTGTAGATTTAAAATGTAAAGAACAAGTACATAGAATTATAACATTATGTGCTTATAGTAATTGTAAAGAAAGGGAAAGCTTATTTCATCAGATTTTAGACTATGTAGCAATAAATATGAATAATAATATTATAATAACAGGAGACTTCAATAGTGATTTAAGAGACAAGTGCAAGAAGAAATGAAAAGAAATGTGGTAAGTTAAAACTTTGGGACAAAAATTCATGGACTTACAAAAGGGGTATGTATAAAACTGAAGTAGATTATTTTATAGTATCGGAATACTTAGTTATAGGAGAAGAGGAGATAATTGAAACAGGATTTTCTGATGGTCTTGCAATATGGTTAGAGATAAAGGAAAACAAGGAATATATAAAAATAAGCAAAGGAATAAAATGGATAAACAAGAAAGCATTGAATGAAGAAGGAAAGACATTAGTAATATAGTTATTGGAAGATCATATTCTATGAGAGCATTTTATAAAAATTGGTCTTAATGGTGAATGATATTTAAGAAAAAATATTAACAATGTTTTTTTACAGTGGCAATATGATGTGAAAAAATTACAGAGAGAAAATTTTAAAAGAACATATAGCAATACATTGGAAGATTTAGAACACAATGATAGAAAGTACTTTGATAAAGAAAATATTTATATTTAAGAAATCAAGAAAAAATGCAAGAGTTGTTAAATAAACAAAAATATTTTTACAAGGAAAAAGAGAAGTAATGTGTCACTTAAGCAGATGAGTAAAGGTAGATGGTAGTGTAATGAGAGAAATAAAAAATGTAAAATGAGAAATAGAATGAACTTAGGAAAATATTATGAATAGTGAAGTACAATATGTATAAGAAATTTTTAAAGAAAAAAGAAGGTAGTGAAAAACATGAAAAGTAAAAAGCTTAACAGAAAAAGAAAATAAATAGTTGGAAAAAGAGATTTCTATAAATAAGCTAGAAAAAGTATTAGGACAAGTAAATATAGAGTCAGCTGCAGGACCAGATGGCAAAAGGTATGAATGAAAATTTAAGGAATTTGCAAAAAAAATATTTTTCAAAGATTTTGAATGAATGGTTAAATGAAGGTTTTATATATAAAGAATTATGTAGAGTAATACTTAAATTTGGGTATATGTCATATCATGGAATGGCCACATTGTTGAATGGCAACTCATTGACAATGCAGGCTGTAGAACACCCCCCCCCAACTAATTATATAGACCAACTCTGAGATTGCACTGCAGTGGGGAAAAGGGGAAATTTCCTTATCCTTACTGTTATGTGATCTCAGTCAGAATGGTTTGATGGCCTGCATTGTTGCTGAGTTGCTAGTCACCAATGTGGCCAACATAGACCCCATACATTCATATGGAAGAAGGAAGAGAGAAGACAATTAAAAAAACAGAGACCTATAGTATTGCATAATAATGATTATAAGATCTTTATGGAAATAATACGAAAGAGATTTGAAACTAAAATGGAAAATATTATGGAAGATAGCATATACAATATAAATGGGAATGGTTGTCAAGAATTATTAATGATAGAGAAATTGTGGATGATATTAGGAACAGAAAAGAAGAAGGGAAAATCATGATAGGAGACCTTAATACGGCATTTTACACAACTGGACATGAAGTATTTTGGGTAACTGTGATGTAAGGTTTTGCCAGCCTTATCAAGAGATGTGAGACAGTGCATGTGTGACATATGCCAGCACATTAATTTGTACAGATGCTTGTATGAAAATGTATTTGTAAAAGTTGTTTATGTTAAAAAAATGCTGTAACAGAATCTTAGAGTTCTGAATGTGAACTGTGCTAGAGCCAGGTGACTAGATGTGATGTAATTCTATAACCAGCTAAAGGATGGAACACTGGCAGCAAGAGGTTGTTTGTTTTTGTTTGGAATCTGATATATAAAAGATCTATGTCAGTTATCACAGTTCACTTGTTCAGTAGTTGGTAGTTGTAGAGTTCAGTGTGTGGATCTCATCTTGCCTTGTGGAAGTGAGCATCTCAGAAGTACATCTTACATCTGATATTAAGTGAATTAACTAGAGACAGTTTCTCTTTAGTTTAGATAGGAAAAGGACCGTGAGATTAGTTTAGTATTATTTCTTTTTCTGCTTGTGAGATTCTATCCAGTGTTATTTTATTTTCATGTGACTGAAAACTCTGATATTTATTGTAACTAAATATTAAGTATGTTCCTGTTTTCTATGTTTATTATCCATTATTAAAAGTTTTTATACCTTTTCATTGTGGCTGGTCTTTTAGTGAATATTTTTAATATCTTGAGAGTACCTGTGCTTATTTCAGTGTCACTGGGGCCACTCTGAAAAGCCTTACTGCTTCAATCACACTCTGTCATTCATATCAGTATTAATCCAACACAGCATAATTGGTTACCCCTTGTAAGAGCCTTAGAGTATTTGATTGATGGGAGCTACCCTGTAATCCGGAGAGAGGGGACTCAGCTGGTAAATTTGTGTCAGCCTTTCCCAAGTGTGTGTGTGTTTGTGTCTATATTACAACAGCAAAAACTGTCTTGAACGAACGGCATTTCATCAAAAATGCCATTCATCAAATTCTGCTCTTGTGGGGGCCTGTGCCTCCCACACTTCCTGCTAATTATATATACCAACTCTGAGATCCCACTACAGTGAGGAAAGGGCAAATTTTCCTATCTTCACTGTACCATGATCACACTATGCGCAGTTCGATGAACAGCATGTTCGATGTAAGTACACCGAAAATACCGTTAGCTGCACTGAATTTTTGATGATATGTGTGTGTGTGTGTGTGTGTGTGTGTGTGTGTGTGTGTGTGTGTGTGTGTGTGTGTGTGTGTGTGTGTAAAAGAAGATATAAAGATATGGAGGCCATTACTGCTAAATAACACAGTCTATAAGATAGTTATGAAAATAATACAGAAAAGATTTGAGAATAAGATGCAATATATAATGGAGGAAAGTGTATATGGCCTGAAAGGAAAAGAATTCCAAGAGTTATTAATAATAGTGAGAGAAATAGTAGATGATATAAAAATGAAAGAAGATATAAATCTTATGGTAGGCAATATTAGTAAAGTGGTTGCCTCAATGCAACATATGTTGTGGGAAATGCATAATATTAGCAATAAAATTAAGCAAGCATATATAACAGCATATAATAACAAAGTTAGATTTTAGTTAATGGCTGGTTAATTGACATGAGTTGCAGTATAAGACAAGGATGTCCTATGAGAAGCATCTATTTGCATTACTTATAAATACAATAGTTGAATTAATCATGAAATGAAGAGTATAAAGTATGTAATTAATATAGATGTTAAAATTCCAGTTATGATGTCATACACAGATGGTATTATAACTACTAAAATAGAGAATGGATACGAGAAGTTATATTTTATTTAGTTGATTGTTTAAATGAAAAAGGTATGACTTTAAGTAAACAGAAAAACAAAGAATGGCTGATATAATAAAAATAGTAGGTATACAATTCTCTATGAAAGAAATATCTGTTAGGAATAAATTTTGATAAAGAAGAGAATAGAAAAGAATGGGATGTAATAGTGAACGAATTGAAAGCTATTTGTGTTCTATGGAAAATGTATAGTTTGTCTATTACTAGGTAAGATAGCATATTTATCAAGTGTTGTTATGATTTCTAGAATATATGAGAAACATTTGTTAGAAATATTTTCCTTTATATGGGGATCTAAATTAAACCCTTTTAAAAGGATTGTGTTATGCATGCATAAAAAAGAATGAGGATTAGGCATGTTAAATCCAATAGTATATGCTACATCATTAAATTTGTATAACGTTTTGAATGGTTAAATGAAAAAAAATGTGACGTTAATAGCAAGCTTATTTAAATATAAGTACAAAAATTGTGGGACATAATAAGTAATACAAGAGTAATACAAGAGCCTACCTACCTGGTGACAAAGGACCCTATCCAATTCTGCGGTCTCATCTAAACAGCCTTTTTTTGCCCTGCACCCTCTCTCAAGGAAGCAAGAAAGTATGTGGTTGACTAAGTCCTGATTGTAAAACTGACTACTGTCTACTACTTGCTTCAGGGGTTATAAAGTAAGCTACGAGCTTGAACAGCCAGCAACCTTTACTCCCCCCTCCTATCTACCCTGTATCCAACTAACTTCCTCTACTTCATATGAATTCCCCTTTTACTTGCTATCACTCCATCCCTGGTTCTAAACCAGCTAGCTCCCTACATACTTACCTGCAATACTAGATCTGCCCACTAGGTGGCACCCTCATCCCAACTCTTATCTCCTGCTTTATCCGCCTGTATTTTCCTCTGTAATTACACTAATACCCCTTAGATCTTAGACCTGCTCCTATTTTCTCACTCACCCTTTACTTCAACTGTATACTCTCACCTGTTCTTTTTTTTTTTATCTCATAGACTCCTGACATACATCTGATCTTTCTCACTTCTGACTCATCTACTTACCTTCAGCTATCAGCATTGCTGATAGTATATTCTCTAGATTCTCCTTCACTTGTCTCTATCTGCTCCGTTCGCCATGTGGGCTCACTCCACTCCCCTACCCTACCCCCAATTCCCACACACCCCAGGGGTCCTACTCTTATACCATCTAACTGCATCCTTTCCCTCTTACACTAATCATAGCCCCTCCCATTGTTAATTAACACCAATTTCCCTACTTTCAATTACCACTTCCAATTTCTCCTACCAAACCCTACACCTATTTCCTTCCATGCTTAGCATACCTCCAAATCTATAACGAGAACCTAACAACTTACCCTGCCAGATGCTCATGCTACCCTCCTCAACCCTCTTACAGAGGTTACTCATACTTACACTTTTACCACCCCTAACTTTAGCTTACCTGCTAACCTCCTATGAACACCCAATATATCCACACATTCTCCACCCCAACACACTATCTACCTCTCCTTCTCTGCCTATTCTCACTAACCATGTTAACATAACATCCACACCTAGCTATCTACCAGCAAAATTCCATAGGATTACCCACATTAGATATGACTCTCCTAAGCCCAGAACGTTTCTAACTCTATATAAGTTCCCAAATCTTAGACTTCAAACACTACGCCTCTTTATGAAAGATGGTGACATTCATCCAGACCCAGGCCCTATAACTGCTACTACCACTCAACTCCACAACCCCAACACCCATCCTATCCATTCCTTTACTAAACCACTTAACTCACTGTTATTAGCTCACCTCAACATACGTAGCCTTAATAACAAAGTTGCACAACTCCATGCTCTCCTAGACGTCTACTCCTTTGACATTCTTTGTTTAACAGAAACTTGGTTAAAATCTTCAACTAAAGACGATAAAGTCATCCCACCTGGTTATATTTTGCGACTTGACCGTACAACCAAAAAGGGTGGCGGTGTAGCTATCCTTTTTAAATCTGGCCTACAGATTACTACCTTCAACTATATACCACCTCAAGTCTCCAAAGCTGAAATTCGTATTATCAAGCTTCAACTTAACAAATTCAAATCCATTTATATTATCTGTACCTATCTTCCTCCTGGTAATAACATTGCCACAATAGAGAATATCCTTTGTTGGCTATCTCAAAATTTGGCTCAAAAAACCATAATCCTAGGTGATTTTAACATTGATTGGAAGTGTTGGAGCAGTTGCCACCCTACAAGCCATATAAACCTTTTTGTTTTTTCACAAACCATTACCTCTCCTACCAGGATAAACAAGCCTAATAAGAAAGAAAGTACCTTAGATTGGATTCTCATAAATAGTCATCTCCAGACATATGAATCTGGTACCCTTCCTGATGATGTAAGTGACCACTCACTAACCTACATCATCAGGCATAAAACCAATCTACCTAACCCAACCATATCTAGAACAATTAGAACCAAGAAAAACTTCAACCCCAATCTCTTCCAAAGGGAACTAAGAGCATGCAACTGGTCTCCCTTAAAATACCTCCCACTGGAGGAAGCTGTCAATTACTTAATTCTAACTTCTTAGCCATTCTAGACCACCATGCCCCAACACGCTCTATAAGAATGACAACTAAATCTGCCCCATGGCTTTCAAAAGAAACCAGGCAAAAAATCAGACTCGGAAATAAATACTGGAACAAATCACAATCAACTAAAAACCCAGTAGATCAACAAAACTTCAGGCAACTAAGAAACGAAACTAAAAAAGCAGTACTGCCTGACAAAAGAAACTACTACCTACAATTCCAACAGACCCACCATAATCAACCACAAAAGTTCTGAGCAGGGGTGGCTCGTGGCATCGGACTGCCGGACTGCAGCCCCCTCAGTTGTTTTTGGTATTGTTTACATGTTTTTAATTTAATGTAAAAAATAAAAAATCTTTTTTACTTTAAATTTCGAGTCTGTGACTCGAAAGTACGCGCATGCACATTGCGCACCTTAACCGCAGTTGTAAACCGCTTTTTTTTTTTTTTTTTTTTAATTTACATTGCAGCCCGGAGGAGCAATTAAGGCATCATTGTGATGCCCAGAAGTCTATGTGGCAGCGGTTCCAAACCGCATAGACTTGGAAGGGACTCAGACTGCGACGTCTAAAGCTGGGCTAAAGCTGGGCTAAAGCCTAAATGCTGCTGATTGGTTGTCGCTCTCTTCCCGGGCTTTATGTGCTGGGAAAAGAGCGAGAATCAGTCAGTCAGTTGTCGGCTAGTTTCTGGATTGGCGGTATTTTACCTTTATTAAAAATTTTTTTTTGCTTTGCCATTGGATTGAACCAGATGGGATTTTGGGTGTGCTAGAGAGAGAATAAAGAAAGAACAGAAGAAAGAAGAACAGAAGAACAGAAGAAAGAAGAAGAAAAAAGAAGAAAAGAACAGAGTGAAGGTTCAAGAATTAAAGTAAGTATACTGTTAACATTACTTTTCACCCCAGCAGCTTTGATTTTTATATTGTAACATGCGCGATAATTCTTTTCTTATACAGCAAATATTTTGAATTGCTGTAATATTGTTATTATTTGTCGTGCAAATCTAGACAATAAATGTGCATTATGGGAATCAGAGTATATGAGCAGAGTTTTTGAGCGAGGGCAAAAGACTCCTGATCTAATCTTACTAGATTTATATATTTTTCCTATGATTAAATTGCTGACAAATTTTGTTTTAGCTATGACATGCTTTTGAATGTAAATGTAGTTGATTTTTGTTGTAGTCCAACCCCCAGAGTCTGCCATTTAATCACAGTTGCATGGAAATGGAGTTAGTGTATATAACTTATAAGTAAAGTGGTGTGGTGGGTAGACCCCCTCCCAAGTCAATACATGTTTTTGTTTTTGTTCATGCTTTGTTCAGATGGGGAAAAGCTGTAAATGCAGGTAGTTTTGTTTTTTGAAGCTACAGTGCAGTAGGAGTGATTAGAGATGGCATGTGATGTTTTTGTATGGGAGTCCAGTTGATGGCATAGCCAGTGGTTTGTGGTCAACTGTATTGCTATTAGGTTCATATGTTAAGAACCATTTACTAAGATGTTGATCCATAAGGATAGTTAGAAACCTAGCCATGCATTCCTATGAAGTTTGTAGCCCTTATAGTTTTAGTACAAATAACCCAAAGATGGGGAGAACATGTACATGTTGTCCCTCCTTTGTAGAAGCTTGTCTTATGGGCTTTTGAAATGAGACACTAACTCTTAGATATGTTATAAGGTGGATGCCTGTGTTGTATGTTTGTGAGGTTGCTGAGGGTATTTGTTTCTTAAGTAGCATTTGGGAGACCTTTGTGGTTTAGGTAAGTTATGGACCTCATAGTATGTACATCTATGTGTGGTCTGATCTGTATGTGTTAGATTTAGTTTGGTGTTGTACTGCCAAACTGCTTGTTATTTGTAGCATCTTCATGTGAGAGGCTTACCTCTGTTAGCTTTAAAAACTGCATCTCTCACACAGTTAAGTTAGTTTCTTTAATCAGTAGGTGACTATTAAACATGAGATAATGGCTACATTGTCTCAGGATGCCTATTTCAAGCAAGCTGGCTAAAGATATATTTGGAAAGTGCAAATCAATGGTTCTATATGCTTAATGATATTGGCTAAAAGGGGAGTAATGCCTTAAGAGAGCTGGAGGTGCTATCAGTCTGGTAGTGGAGATAATGCTGGTCTCAACACAGCTGCTTACAGCTAGGAATCTATGATCCTTTACTCATTCTTTCACCAGCAGCAAAAGACTGGCATTTATCCCAAGCTGCTTCCTGCAGTGTAGCATTAACCCAGACTTTGGGTTTAAGTACACTTGCGGGAGTATTTTCTTACTAAATGCCCTGGAAAGAACCTACAGCTTCTTGATGCAACAGACAGCTAAGCTACACAAAGGCCCTTAGAAGTTCACACTAAACTGCAAACAGACCACTCCATGAAGTCCCACCCACACTTGATTGTGTGTGTTTATGTGCTTTCTATTGCAGTCTTTCCCTCCACATCCCATATATGTGCTTGTTGAATGTTGAGTAACTATGTAAAATGTACTTATTGCCACTAGGACATCAAAAATCCGAAAAATCAAACTTGGTTATTGAGCGATTCTCTTCAAAGGCTTCTCAAGTATCTCAGCAGATTAGCTGGGTGCACAAGTTGTTAATTTCAAGTGCTAAACAAATATTTCCTCTGATATAATAGCGTTTTGCAAGACTCTGCTTGGTTGCTTATGTGAACGCTAATTCGATAGCTGAAACTTAAGTTAGTTAGATGAGACAAAGCAGTAAATGACAAATAATCTATAAATAATTGTGGAATTTAGTCTTCCTCTTGGGGTTGGTGGGGAGATTGGATTTCCTACTTATTTTAATGACTATAATACTGTACATCTTAAAAATCATAGAAATTGTGTCATGCCCAGAATCAATTTCTATTTGATTGAAGTCATTGTATCATTAAAATAGTTGGTCCTAATAACACAATCTGCCAAACACCCAATGGCTTTTTAGCTGTGCTTGATTTTGCAGAATGTTCTGGTTTTCTGTCATATTTTTATACTGTTGATTTATGTTTCTTATTATTCAGAAAATGCATGTTGTTGTTGCAGTGTCTGCTGCTCTGTGTTTAAGTAGCAATGCTTTAATGACCATAAGGTAAGCTTGTCTGAGATTGTAAGATGCAAGAAAGCATTAATAAGCTTACTGTTAAAGAATTGCCAACATTGAAAGCCTTTTTCTTAGTGCCATGCAGAGAATATTTACATAACTAGATAACATATAAGCCTTAGGTATTGAAATGCATATGACAGCATTTGTAATAAAGGATAGGATTATAGTATTTTCAGAAGCTCATGACATTTGTTGGAGAATTGCAGTCATATTTGCAGGCTTTACCCATAAACTAAACAGAATGCCAATCTATCATGTGTGGTCTATAACCTGTGCAATAATCCTTTAAGCAATTTATCTAGAGTTTGATTCTTGTTTGTTCATTTTTTACTTTGATCACATTTACCCAATGAAATAAGTAGACAGTTGTCAGGCAGCAGGTCTTTTTTGGATAAGAAACTTTTTTACAAGTAGGGGTATCACAGAGATTGCTACTTTCAGCATGTTACTTGATACTTTTATAAAGCTGAATATAAATTATAATTAGAAATGCAGTGCAAGGAGAAGTGGTTTGGGTTGAGATCTGCTTGTTTTTTTATACTTGATTTTGACTGGCATTCCAGTAATGTATTTTAAAAATAATTTATTTTTTCATGCCTCACAACCGTTTTGTTTCCATCTAGCTATTAAGGAAGCTGTAATGTAGCCAATGCATTGAAATGTGTTTTTTTTTCTTCTACACTTCATTTAGTCTTGATTGGACTCTCATAATGTCGGTTTGGCACCCAGGGCAGTGTATTTAAAGTCCCAGTTTTTGTGGTTTTGAGCATAGCCCCACCCCTTTCTAGTTGGTCACACCCCTTCCCATTGGCCCCACCCATTCAACTGTCCCCTGCAGCCCCCCTTTGATTTGAAGTCACCAGCCGCCACTGGTTCTGAGCAAGTATTAATCAATTATTACACCCAGGTCAATCCATCACACCAAACCCACAAGGCACAGGCCACGAGAATCCTAAACAGACTGCTAATACTATTAATACCTATTTCCCTGAGGCCATTCAAAACCTTGCCAGTCAGCTATCCACTCAGGACTTACCTATATCCAATTATATCACTAACCCATCCCCTTCATTTCTCTTCCAACCAGTCCCAACTACATATATTCTTGCCCTCAGCCAAAAACTTAAACCATGAACTCCTTCAGCTGACCAGATACCCGCTGAATACCTACAAAAGGCAGCCAAATCTATTGCCTACCCCATTTCCATTCTTATCAATAGAACAATCACTGAAGGACACATCCCTAGCATATGGAAGGTCTCCCATATTATCCCCCTTCATAAGGGAGGTAATTCCAGTGAACTCTCCAATTACCATCCCATTGCTCTACTGTCTCCCCTAGCAAAGATCATGGAAAAATGCATCCATAAACAATTGCTAGACCACCTAATCCATAATAACTTACTTTCCAACTCTCAACATGGTTTCAGACCATCACACAGCACTACTACTGCCCTTCTTTCCTTCACTCACTGTATCAACAAAAAACAAAACCGTAATATGCTTTCCTCTGCACTGTTTGTAGATCTGTCTAAGGCGTTCAATATGGTAAATCACCAGTTACTTATAAAAATCCTCAAATCTCTGTCACTAGATGCATTAGCTATAAAATGGTTCCAATCCTATCTGGATAACAGACAACAGGCTGTGCTTTGGCATAATATTCTATCTACCCATCTACCCATCAACATAGGGGTCCCCCAAGGGTCCATATTAGGACCTCTCCTATTTTCTATATTTATCAACGACCTTCACCTAGCAATCCCCCAAGCTACATGCGTACAATATGCAGATGATTTGACACTCATATGCTCAGCCACATCAATATCTGAACTTCACTCCCTTACCCAAAAGGTCTTTAACACAGTTGAACTATGGTTTACTCGATGCTGTCTCTTTCGAAACCCCCAAAAAACTAATCTCCTCCTTTTCACTCCTACTTGTAAGTCCCCCCAATAGACTTCACAGTAACATTCAATAACAGTACTCCTATAGCCCCAGACCCAACTACCAAACTACTTGGTATCACCATAGATAACAACCTTAACTTTGACACCCATATTAATAATACCTTAAAATCTGTTAATAGAAAACTGGGCTCTTTCTACAGGATCAAACCCTTTCTCTCTCCTGCAGCAAGAATAACTATTGCTCACACTCACCTAATTTCTACTCTCCTCTATGCCTCACCCATATATATTAATCTCTCTAAAAACAACCTTAATAAAATGGAAAATGCCTACAATAGCATAGCTAGATTTGCTACAGGTAAACCTTTCAGAACCCACCACTGTATTAACCTAAAGCAACTAGGATGGCTTGAATTACAAAATCAGCTTAAATTCCACCAACTTACCATTGCCTACAAAACCCTTTACCATCCTACCAATTCCCCTATACTATCGACCCTCATTATCCCCTACAACAATATAAAGACCTTACGTTCATCACATAGACTTCTGGTAAATATTTGTAAATCAAGCAACAGGACTGGAGACTCTCTTTTCTCTAATGCTGTTGGAAAATCCTGGAACCTTCTTCCTAGTGAACTTTCCTCAGTTCCCTCAATATCACTCTTTAAAAACAAACTGAAACTTTTTCTCAGAACACACTGGTTGTGCCCCTGTACCAACCCTGACTGATCTACCACCTTTCTTACTTGGATCTACCTACTCTCTTCTTCTCAATATTCTTGTTCCTTTTCTTAACAACTGACCTAGACCTTTCTAGATTTTTTTTTACTTACATTCTCTTAATCTCTTTAAGCAGACTAGTTATTAACTCTTATACTGATTATTACAGCTCCTACTTTTTGTTTTCCTTCTTTATGTCAACCTGTTTAGTAATATATTATCTAACTCAGCTGCTATCTTTTTATATGTTGTATTGCAACTACATTTGTATTGTATTAAGTGTATTTGTATATTTAGCACTATGCTATGAACAATGACCACTGTGATTATTCCCTGTTATTTTTTTCTTGCAATGTTTAACATGCAAATTAATCTTTGTATAATGTGATTATATTTTTACTTCCTCGGAGCTTATCTCCCCGGGCCTCTATTGAAAATTGACATATATCCAGTTAGACTAGCCTAGTCAACAAATGTAAAATAAAATAAAAATAAAATAAATAAAAATGTATTATAATGAAATTACCAACAGATGATAAAAATTTGGAAAATAAACATTGATAAAGTAGAAAAAGAAGACAGAAAATCTGATACAAATATTTTATGAGAAAATATTATTATGTTAATCCATGTGAAATATTCCAGTTGAAAAAATTAAAGAAATAAATAACTGGTGTAGTCATAATGTTGAATGTCAAGATTTTTTTATGGAAACTGGGAATAAAAAATTACCAGTAAAAGCAAACATACCCTACAAAAAGAAAAGTGAAAGAATATGTTCATATTGTGGTAAAGAAGAAACAACAGAACATACCTTTTTGAAATGTAAAATAGTTAAAAATTATGTGGCATAAATTATGTACATAAATTGTTTTATGAAATTTTTAGACTAGTGATTATATAAATATAGACACGATTAAATATTGTTATAAGTATAGAAGTAAAGAATCAAAACTGAATTTGGTTAAAAAAAGTGTTTTATGTAGCATAGGTATTATGGAATGAGAGGATTAATGAAATTATGTTTACTGGAAACTAGACATTGTCATTAATATTCAAACAGATATGAAAATAAAAGTTAATTTAAAAAATGTTATTAATTTATAAATAAGTATATATAACGGTATGTAAATATTTATATAATGTAAAAAATGTAAATAAATAAAGGACCCCTATTCTTTTTGATAGACTGCTTGAGCTATCACCAACCCAAGCAAATAGGACCCAATTTATTGTCTCATCCAATTGACAACAAACACAGAGGTGCAGCACCCCTCTAATGCTGCACTGCAGCGTCTGCAGTCCATCTACCTGGAGTGGATATTCCTTACAAAATGCTGAATACAGTTAACATGGACTGCAGCAATAATCTGGGACATTCTCATGCATTATCTCTCTTGTTTACAAAGCAATTTCAATATCATGAAGTTCTTGAATAATAAGCTAGTTTGTTGTGTTTCTCTGCAGTATGCCATTTATTAATTGTAATGAGTGAAAAGAAAATATAGATTTAGAATGCATATTTCAGTTCTATTTCAGTTCAATTCTACAGCTTGCTGTACAAGTCAATGCCTAGTCTTCCATCCATAGGATAACATAATTGCTTGTTTTTGAAAGCAGTCCCAGCCACTCTAGAATAATGTTTGCATAGTATATAGAAGGAACCTGTTATAATTAAAAACAAAACTGGCGAATTATTGCCTTGATATGTTGTCAAGTCTATGTCACACAGCTTGCTGTGTGGTGTTGCCTACTGCACCAGTACAGCATAACAACACCTTGAACTGATAAAGAATGCATCAGACAAGCAGGCAATAAAGTGGAAAGGCTGAGGGAAAACAACATTACTCAAAAATTACCTCTACTTCAAAGTAAAATTTAAAAAATCTAACAGCTAATATTCTTTAAAAAATCATAAGGAACCAAAAATTTGAAATAGTGTCAGCTTCCATAATATATCAAACATATCCATATCCTTTCTCTGTTTAGCCAAAAACAAAACAAACAAAAAAAAAACAAATACACACACTAAAAATAACAGTTGTACAATCACCAAGAAATTACATGTTAGGGATTTATGAAAAACATTAACTGAAAGCTACTTCCATCAAAAAACAACCTTGTTTTGTAGAGTGCAAGCCCCCCTGCAATCACCATGTAAGATGGGGAGACCCCCCACTTCATCAGCTTATATATGCCAACTCCATGGCTGTGCAACAGTGGAGAAAACTGATAGCCTAGTGATCGCTGAAAAATGTCTTTCATCAGTATAATGTTCAATATTTTGTCCATTGGAGAAATCATGTCAAACATTCTTCATGTAGCCCATTTTAAGAGGTATGCACAAATAATTATAACCTCTTGAACTTTGACCTTGACACTGTAAGTATTTGTGCACATTACTTAAAGTATAATTTCCAGGTAAATGTTATATTAGCTATTATTCTCTGTAGTTATCAGAAGGTTACTAAACAGACCCTGGAACTTATATTGTCTCAATAATTCCCTCTTTTTTGTGTTGATCACATTTAAGAGCTTTGATTTCTCTTTACAACTTGTGAAGCTAGTAGTTTCCCTCTAAAACTATGATTAACAGTGTACATTTATGAAAGTAATAAAGCAGTGGTAAAACCTTAAACAGCAGTAATGGTCGCTCCTTCATTGACAAGTACAGAGTTTCAGTTTTTATATTATTTTTCCACTGCAGGTATCTGAGAAAAAATACACAGAACAGATTTTTCACTATGTTAATTTCTCATGTGTTAATTTGCATTGTTTCTTACCATCTTCTGGTACACAAGACTTATCTGCAGGGTTCATGGTTACAACGTTGACATGAGACTTCAGAAGTTGAATTATCTCATTTAGTTGTTCATTATTACTATCACAATCCAAAAATATTTCAAACTCTGAATTCCTCCTTTTTGATTTCCGGGATTCAATGTGTAGTAAATTCACATGCTTTTCCTTATGGTAAAGGAAGAAAACAAAAATGTAAATTGATTATTGCCTGTATTTCTGTAAGCAAGAAGATGCTTATAAAAAAAAAACAGTATCCACTGTTATTTGACATGCTTTTATTCAGCTAGTAGAATCAAATAACATTGATGTAAAAACAATTACAATTCTGAAAATTTTGGCAGAGAAGTGTACAACTTCCCATTAAGAACAGACATTCCAGCAATACTACTTCCAAATCCTGAATTCTAAAATAGTGTGATTGTTTTCATTTTATTAGTATGCTGATGTCATTTTTCATATGTTTATGCCACTTTTTACAACAATTATTAGAAGTTATTTTATTTTACTCATTTATGAATCAGGTAAGATCCTTAAGCATCAGTGCTTTTTTTCAGGGGCAGCATTGGACCACTTAAGTAATTTGCTTAGAGCTATGCAAAATGCAAACAGACTGATTACTTTCACATGCTTTATCTCTTCAGCTTGCTGATCATATGTTTGTGCATACTGGCTCAGATTGACATTCACTTTGAGTTTTGATGCTCACCTCTTCACAGAACAAGATTTCTATATTTACTTATCAGCAAATTCTGAGTGGTTCAGAAGCTGATGTACCTTAGAGAAGGAACAAGACAGACATTGCATTATTTGTCATTAATCTCTTTTTCTTCGTGAAACAGTGACCTCAGAGTGAGAAATAAAGTTTGAGTATGGGGGTCTTTCCCCCATGTGGGGACTGCTTCCTCATGAAGAAATGCTGATTACACATACTGGGTTTTTAAGTGTATGTACGATCATGGTACAGTGGGGAATGAGGCATTTACCGTTTTTACACTGCAGTGTGATCAAAATTATCAGGCAGTATGGGGATGCTTGCCCCCTACAAAAAAAAAAACATTAATTTGCCTTTTTGTCTTTTTTTCAGTCAGCTGATGATCACTCATTGACAAGTAGAGAGTTTCAGTTCCTGTGTTATTTTTCCACTGCAAGTGCCTGAAGGAAAATGATACAGTATAAAGTTTTACTATGTTAATTTCTCATATTAATTTGTATTGCTTCTTAGCATCTATATAAAATAGATAGTGCAGCCTGAAAATGGTGGTAAGACCTAATGAGCATACATGACTAATAAATTAGTAAAATAAAATAACTTCTAGTAATCTTTATAAAAGGTGCATACACATAAGGGGAATGATATCAGCATATTAATAAAATTAATACATTCACATTGTATCATCAGCTGATTATTTGATTTGTCAATGTATATATGTATGTATATATATATATATATATATATATATATATATATATATATATATATATATGGATCACTGACAGAAGATCAGAAGATTGAACAGCCACAACAGTCCATGTTGAAATACTGAACCCACATGGCTGAAAACCTGGAAAGTTGTAAGCAATGCCAGGATTACAAAAGCTTCTTTTTTGCACCCCCAATCTGGGGGTCTACATTCTATACCCCGAGATAATTATATAAACAAACTCTGAGATTGCACTACAGTAGAGAAAGGTGCAAAACCCTAGTCCCCACTGTAAAGCAATCTTACACAGTGACTGCCCATAACATTTGGCTTTGTATTTTTTTCAGTGATGCAGGTTCGGTGTTTCAATGTTTGCTGTTGTGAACATTTGATCTTCTGTCAGGGACCCATATGTACAGCAGTTTACTGTACTTGCAGTAATAAGATAGACTCTGGAATTGGCTTTTCAATAATATGCTGATGTTTATTTATAAGAACCAACATAAAACTACTTTCATGCAAAAATGATGGAAAACAACAGAAAAGAAACCCAGTCATGAATACACTGCTAGTCTGTTTCATCAAATAGTTTTCTAGGACATACTGCTGCAAATGCAAGTCCAAAAAATGGAGTCTATTTACAACACTCCAGTAGATTTCTTTCCAAAGTTTAGTTCGGTGTGACCAATTGTAACCACTAAGTAAATGCTCCCATAATATCGCTTGTATGTCTGCATAAGTAACAGATTGCACAAGTGTACTGAATATACAAGCTGAATCGTCTGAGCTAATTTTAGCTGTGTTAGTGAATGCAAGTTACAGAACTACATCAGCTTTTTTCCATTAAAGAAGGAAAAAGACTCTATAGTTTCCATTTTTACTTAAATGTAAGGCCTTCCCCAACAGGGAACAAAAGTGGAGAGGCAGCTAAAAAATGTCTCCATGGTAGTTGTCTATCATAACCATAATTCATGTATATATTTCCTACTGTAATCAAGTTAGTAGCAGTTTGTGATCCATTTGAAATTTTTCTGTCATAAGTTGTACCCTTTAGGCACAGCTTTCTCACTGACTGGGTACATAAACAAAGCTATCCCTCTGTACCATCCGTCTATTGGAAAAGACAAAGAGGGAGAGCAAGATGGTTTATTGAGGTCCAAAGAAATAAAAAATTGTGTCCCACTGCATTAAACGAAGCATAACTAAAACCTAGAGTAGTGCTTTTACGGGGGGGGGGGGGGGGGGCAGCACCTTGCATCCTTCACATCTCAACACTTCTGCTAATGTACTCTGAGAATGTGCAACAGTTTAGGTAAAGCATACCTTTTTTACCCACACTTACACAGTATCATTATAATGCTCTTCTGTTCCACTAGCACAGTATACCCCTGCATAAAACGTGTGTGTGTGTGTGTGTGTGTGTGTGTGTGTGTGTGTGTGTGTGTGTGTGTGTGTGTGTGTGTATGTGTGTGTGTGTGTGTGTGTGTGTGTGTGTGTGTGTGTGTGTGTGCGTGTGTGTATTAAATGCTGAGTTTTAAATTTGCCTCAGGAATCAGATGTTCACAGAATGTTAGCCAGGAAAATTTTGTATTAGCCGGATTACACTAATTGCCAATTAATGCTGTATAAAATCAGGTAGTATGCAGTAGAGAGGCAGGAAGTTTGATCTTGATGTGAATGTTCAGAAGGGTGAGCAGGAGATTACCTAAAAGATCTTAGAGATATGTAGTGTGACAGCCCAGTCAGCACTAACTTATGGAGTACACCTGGAGTAATCGACTGAAATGCAGAGTTGGAAAGAGAGCCTGACTGAAGCCTACAACCTGGGACTTCTAAAACATCAGCATCAAACAGCTGTCTAGAATGTAAATATTTGGTAGAAAATAACCTAAAGTATTGTTTTCATTTTGAAGTGGAAGCCAAGTGGGCCATTATTTTCACTTCTTTCTTCATTAATGCACATGTGGTTTTATACACACACACACACACACACACACACACACACACACACACACACACACACACACACACACACACACACACACACACACACACACACCACTAAATCAAACTCCTTTCTCTAACTGTAAGCCATAATCACTGAAACACAAAAACCTGTTCTCTTGCTTAGCCTTAACTCTAATCCTAACTCACAAAAACATACCTAAAATCAATCTGGTCCTTAGTCTACCCTAATCGAGAAACACTTGTACTCAAAATCTACACATATCACATGAGCATTACAGAAAGTTTAACGTATCACACAGTGAAAACTCTAGCTTTGCTGTTTTTTTTTTTTTTTTGCATTGCATTTTTTACTGAATGGTTTGTCTGTGTAACTTTTTTACACTTGTACACACACACACATACACATACACACATATTTTTTTCATCTTTTATACTTATATTGTGTTTTAACATGTGAGTAGTCAGTCAGACATAGCACTTGCTTTCCACAGGTTGACACATTCTGGTCAAAGAGATTAGGAAGCAAAAGAGGAAAAATATTTGTAATATGGATAGAAAATGTCTTGCCGCTAACATACTAATAAAGTAAAAACTTCTGCTGTGGTTTGTGTTAAGAATCTCTTTAACTCTCTGCACATCTACCATGCACTGTGAATTTCCATCACTGTCCTCAAAGTAAAATTAGGACATGCATTTGTTAAAGAGGAATAACAAAAACAGAACAACAAATATGAAATCCTGTCAAGAATTAAATAAAACAGAGTCAAGAGAATCCGATTACCCTTAATGGTAGGCATCTGTGAGTCAGCATGAGATAATTTAGACTAGTTCATCTATACGTAGAACTGTGTAATGTCAAATGACCTTCCACAGAATCAAAGAAAATAAAACAAGAAATAAGACTCAGCGGTAACTGAAGATCAACTACATCCATTATTGTGTTTTTTCCCTGATCCAATAATCAGATAACCTTAATTAGCTAAAGTGGATTATGGCCAGCTATCAGAAGGATGACTGTCAACAGACAGATGTAGCCTAGATTAAAATCATTTGCAATCAGATACCCATTTTATTTGAACAACCAAGATGACTATAGGTCATACTAACTGGCAGAGTACCCTCTTCATCATCAGGGTTTTAGTGTTCACCAACTGTTATGGGAATATTATCAAGCCGGAATTACCATGGCATAGTAGTAATTAAAAGAAACCATATTTGACAAATGGGCATCCTGGCCTGGGTCTGGCCATGACAGTCTCCTAAAACTAATGTCTTTTGGCTTTTCCCAGTTAGGGGGTCACCACAGTGGCACTCCTGCTAATGATTGGCAGTGGATTTTTATGGTGCCGAGGTGCCAGCCCGATGCCCAGCCTTCAAAGAAGGCATACACATTCACACACGCACCTACCTGCATGTCTTTAAATGTCACTGAACCACGGGGAGGACATGCAGACTCCACACAGATGTAGCAACAATGCTAACCACTGTACCACCATGGCTGCTTCCAATGACAGTCTCCTAGATGGCCTTATTTAAGACTGCTTTTCGACAGATTCTCTCTGTAGATGGTGGAATATGTTATTTATCTCTGCCTTTTTTCACCTACTCTTAATCTGTCAATAAGCAGGCATTTTCAAAATAAATAACACTGTTGCATAGACATTTCCTTTAGGAGGAATATGAATGTGCCTTTGTTGTGTTTATTTGCTTTTCTTGATTATAGTCTATAATCAGTACTGGACATATCATTACAGAGATGCAGTCTGTAGTCATTGAGTCCTTTTTAGCAATTAAGTTGAGATCTGAATTTACAATGAAATGCACTTTTTACTGCTACATCTAGACATGGAGGAAACCAGCAACCTTGTATAATTAACAACCTTTCCTAACAAACTGTGTTGTACATGAAAATCATTTTTCTTTTATGTGATTTATTTTATTATCTGTTTGCTTAATTATTATATTACTTTATTACTTAATAACAAGCTGGCTAAATTCTGATCAGCAATCCATTTTTACCACTTACGTGTCCTCTGCTGTTGTTTTAAAGTGGCTATATGTTTTCAACCAGAAGCAGTCTCATATACAACAGCACAGTTGCCAGTGTTTATCCACTAGGTAAGTGCATCCAGCAAAGATATTTGTAGTACATACCTGAAAAAGTCTGAGGGCCTTTACAAGTCCACCAACTTCGTTTTTTAATGAAAATACAAGTGCTGCTCTTCCTCGCTCTGATGAATAGTCTTTGTTGTCCTTGTTATCTTCATCCTTGCAATAAGATGATTTGTTTAACTTAAAAATAAAACAAAAAGTATGCAGATTAATGGTATGGTTATCAGTCAGTTTATCTTCATGTGTGTGTGTGTGTGTGTGTGTGTGTGTGTGTGTGTGTGTGTGTGTACTTGCACCTGCAGGTACACAAACGCACACACACACATATACACAATAGCTATAGTGCCTCAAATATCAAAACCAGAACATCTAAGAATTATCATTGCAAAGGAAAGTGTGGGAGATTAATTGACATAAATACAGAAGTTTCTCTATGCCTCCTGTTATATTGAATTATACTGTAATGAGTTTGTCACATATTCACACATTCTTCTTAAATATACATTACTTTTGCCTTTAATGATACAAGTTCACTTGATTTTTTTAAAACATTACTGCAGCTAAACTATTTATGTGTAAAGCAATGGAGTTAGAGTAATCATCATTCGTGTGGACAGAGGCAGCTGTATTTTTTAGATTCCACCTAGTTTCATCTTTGAAAATATGAGGCTTATTGCTTTCTGTTTAAAAAATATCACCACAGTGGTGAGCTCCAGAGAATGCTCACTTTCTCAGTGAAGGGTCTTATTTTATTTCTTACTTTAATTTGAACCACATAATGACAAAGATTAAATTTTTTAACTGATTAATTTTCCCTCCATCTGTCTGCTTACCATTGACCCCACCCTTAGCCAACTGGTTCATTCATTCTCCCTTCACCTGGGGCAGGAGCTGACTAAGAGGAACCATTCTTTAAGCAACCATCAGGGAGATTCTTATTTTAGTACACACAAAGAACTGAAATGAATTGTTAAGCTAAAAGCGGATCTGCACTAAGGCTTAAATGGGAGTGCATCCTTTAAACCAATGTTTAAAAGCAGAGGTCTGATATATTGAAATGATTGGTTATTTTTTTCCACCCTTTCATTGTTTTTATGAATGGCTGTTCTTGCATATGATTTGTCTGTCTAGTTTGAGTGGGTATGGGATTGTTTTTATGTAAGAATTGTTAAGATTGCTTTATGGTCTGATGAAGCAGCTATGTGATATGAACACACTTACTTTTGTTTTATATTGTTCTGTTGTTTTTCTGGCTATTAATTAATTATTTTCTACAATTTGAGCCTGAACCATGGTGGTCATTTGTGGTTTTTACTGTAGATTCTTATTTTAGCCCTAACCCAACATGCATGCTGAATTACATACTACAGGGTTTGCCATGCATTGGGAATCAGCTAGGATTGTCAATAATTTGAGCAAGTGAAGTAACCCTGCAAAAATGCCCTTCATCCCCATGAGATAGTGCTGTCATTAATTTGAGCAAGTGAGATAACCCTGCAAAAATCCCTTCACCCCAAGGAGATAATGCTACTCTTTGATCTCCTCTGGGGGCTGTGCTAAGGTACCATGCACTACTGACATGCACAATCATACCATTCCCTCCTAAAGAGTGATGAACCTTATCCTCCCGTCACTTATTCCACCATGGATCCAAGCTGTTAATCAAACTCAGGTTATCTGATCCTTAGTCAGGGTTTTATCCCTCTACAACAATAAAACTGACTTGCAAAGATTTATTTTTTATAATGTGTTATCATTCTCTGTACATTATATAACAGATATACTTGTCATAGTAACATTTATGTGTAGCCATAACAATATATTATTATAATTAATGTTGTACAAAACCATATAAGTACTTTTAGAATAATAAAGAAAGATAGCTACCATTGAGGATTATAGTGAAGGTAGAAAGGAAATGAACAGCAAATGTAAAGGCAGAAAGTCATAATGAATAACAAACTCCTCTCCTTTAGGTGTATTAGTTTTGAACAGATGCACATTGTGACTGTTGTAAAATGAAAGCATGAGATAGCGAGCTTGTTTATTGCTGCCCGATATCAGTTTTCTATAATAATTCCAGAAATAGAATTTTAAAAAAGTGACATAAAATATTTATCTACTTATCTATTTTATATATATATATATATATATATATATATATATATATATATATATATATATATATATATGCACACACACACACACACACACACACACACACACACACACACACGCACGCACGCACGCACACACAGACACACACACACACACACACACACACACTATAAAAATTCATCTATCCACAACCCCTTTTCCCATTTTTGCATGTGGAGTCTGGGTGTCACGTCTACTGTGACAGTCATCTAGAGCCAAGGTTCACACTGTTTTTAAATATAAATCAATGCATATTTGAAAAGAAAAATGTATTTCGTTCTGCAAAATAATTATTAATTATGTATTAACATTAATGTACAAATCAAAATTGTCATCTTCTTTTCATCCATATTATAATTTGCAGTTACTGCAGGGCATTCATGTCTTTTACTGAAGCAGATTAAAGGTATAATTATATCCAGTAAAGTTCAGAAAGATAACCCGACATAAGATGTAAAAACATCAAACCGCTAGGCTCACCTACAACACCTTGAGTACTAGTGAAGGAATAACTTATAAAAAGCCAGAATGGAGAAGAAAATTACCACAGCACCTGGATTTGTGATGAAACATTGAACATTTAATGAAAATAAAAGCAGATTAAGCATTTTCATTCCTAACGTGGAGCTTCATCAGACTCTGTGACCTGAATGCATCATATATTTTTATACAAATTGTCTTAAAGTAACAGTTACATGTAATCTTAAATAATTAATCATGTTCAGAACACTGGCAAAAACTTTCAATAAATAATATAACAATTCTTTATCCAAGAAAGCTTAATTGGTTGTTCTTTGTTGACAGCCCAGGATATAAAACTTTTAATGAATTTGATGGGTATAGTTTTGGTCAACAATTTCATTTTTTTTTTACTGTGAATACTTTAAAAAGATCATGGGGGTGGCTATGGGAGTGTTTTATACTTCCATATATGCAAATTTGGTTTTACTGGCTTGAGAAAAATCTTGACTTTGATATGATTTATTTAAAATACTGTAAACAATGTTTACAATACCTAGATGATATTTTTGTCATCTGGACAAATACAAACGAAGTTGCTGAAGAGTTTGTGAACTTTTTAAACATTACCAGCATGTTTTGAAATTCACTTGGAATCATAGTAGTACTAGCATGAATTATTTAGACACATTGTTAAGTTCTGGTCAAGGGGGATTCATCTCTAAAATTTACAGGAAAACAACATTCAGCATTTCATGCTTGCATTGCAACAGTCATCATCCCATTAGTTACAAGAGAAGCCTAGTAAAAGGGCAATATGTTCATGCTGTTCGTATGACTTTGCAACAAGAGGATGTTACGAATGAATTTAGAATGAATGTTCATGGAGAGAAGATATTCTGCGAAATTTCTTAGGGACATAAGTAATCCTATTTTAGTAGAATGGGACTCAAAGTAAGTACAAGCCATTTTAGGAAGAGATCTCACAGAAAACAAGGCAATAATGGGAAATAAAAGCAAAGATGTTGTAACATCCATGTTGCAGAGTTATAGCAGGGCCGTCATTTTACATTACAATAAATGTGCACAGAAACTCAAATGCATTATAAATAAAAACTGGGATATTATCAGAACATGCCCTCCGTTAATTGACATTTTGGGGAGCTAGACCAACATTTGTTTTCAAAACAGCAAACAATATATAACAAATCCTTGAGCAGAGTAATACACCGAGACCTAATACAATAGTGGGTTTAGGAACTAGCAAATGTGGAACATGTAAACAATGCTCTTGAATTTTAGTCAAAGAACAAATTACCCTGGGAAAAGGTAATTGCAAAACATCTATCAATACAACTCTTAGAGGTTTTAATGGCTTTATGTGGATTGTAAATAGCTTAATATAAGTGTTTTATATGCACAAGCAGAATTTTTTAGATAAAGATCTTTTTTATTTCATTATTTTTATTTTTTCAGTATTGAATTTGTAACTAATTGAAATTATTTAAATATAAGTTAAAGAATTGTTTATATCAGTGGTATACAAACTTTTTTGATTCTCGGCTCCCTTGCTGAATCCAGGTTTTCCCAAGACCCCCCCCCCCACTGAGCGTATAAAGTGCATATTATAGGGCTTTGTCAAACCATAAAACAAAATTTACCTTTGACTGAACTCTTACATCCAACCCAAATAAAATTACATGTATCTGCACCCTTTCAAACTCTGTTAGAGATCACCTTCCAAAACTTGTAGGAAGAAAGTCATACCACAAAAAACATCACTATGACTTTTACGCAATTTAAGTAAGTTTAACAGTGACACCTTCATATCCAACCTAAAACATTATAATTGGCAAATACTAAAATCTCTGCCCCAGGATGAAACTGTCACTCATTTCAATGAAACCTTTCTCAGTGTGCCAAACCACATATAATCATAAGGTATTAGTACAGATTTTCAAAATGTGACGGACTGCAATCTAATCAAAGCTACTGGTTCAACCTCTGACTGTGTTTTGTTACCATTCTTTGCTAGTCAGAAGGGCTTGGTACATCTGGTTATCACTATTATTTTATCACAGCAGTGAGTAAAAGAGTAAGCAGATGCATATCTTTCCTCTGGGTAATATCCATCCAAACATAGCACCTCCTTTAACAAACTTGACACTTTAAACTCACATGAAATAAATACATATATGATTGTGAATACCATTACTAAGCCTGGGAACACAGTTATAAAAAGATAAAAATAGTACTGCATGTTAACAGAACT
>NC_056751.1:346508933-346681433 GCF_019279795.1 Protopterus annectens
GCGCAGTGGGCTAATCATCATCAACCGGCATTGCATCCTATTTTTCTGGTGCCAATTTAACAAAGCAAAAGCTCCATATAAAGCAGTCTCCCAACACACAAATGATTTCCTTGCCCAATTCAAAATAATACAGTAAAATGTACAATAAAATTTAACGAAATAAAACAGTTTCATATATATATATATATATATATATATATATATATATATATATATATATATACACACACACACACACACACACACACACACACACACACACACACACATACTAGCTACTTTTGGAACCATTGCCTAAAAAAAATCAACCACAAAAAATAACCAATTGTGTGCATTTCAAAAGAACATGCATTCAAATGAATCCTTTAGTGAAACGTTTTCCCAAGCATATAAAGCCCAAGATAAAAAGAGCTTGATCATGTAAAGAAAAAAAACAAGAATGCAAAGCAGCGGGCACCGGGCAGCATTACTACAAGATACATGCTCACCAGATGCATTACTCTTCCACGTTTTTAAACTTCCCTCCGTTCTATCGCAACTAGACAAAGACGGCATTAGGGAATAATGAATGTGAAGCAAGCAATGTTTCTGTTTGATAATGAACCCTTGGAACCCATAAAATACATGGTTACACCCCCTTCTCAGAAGAAGATGGGCCAGTCTACCAGAAATAATACCAGACAGCAAGGGACAAATCCAAAAATAATCAATGACTTTAAAATAGAGTAATATTAACTTCAGAGATTGAATGAACAAGACACTGTTAATTAACGTGCATTTTTTTACATTAAAGACACCTTTAACTCTACTGACATTATTTATTAATTACAGTTCGCCAATATTTATCCCCCAAGTCATAATATTACGGATGAGAACAGAACAAAATTTGGAGATGTTAGAGAGATGAACTAGTCAGTGTAATACATATGAAATATATTTCAGAAGCATGAAGGTTTAAAGTTAAAGTAGCTATTACCAAGTACTCACCACCACATTGATTTACTGCTGCATGTTATTTGAAGACTGGATCCGTTCCCGCTCGCAGCAGCCAGGCCAAAAAGAAATGCGTGCTCCTTGAGCTCAATACTGACAGGCTGGTATCTCTGACAGAGCTGACATCATCGCACATGTGATGACGTCAGCTCAAACACAGCGAAAATTAAAAAACAAAAGAAAAAAAGAAAAAATCATAAATGAAGGGTATTAGTTCATGGCACCCCTGTGAGGAAGCAGCGGATCTCCAAGGTGCCTCGGCGCACACTTTGGGAACCCCTGGTTTATATTATTTATTGAAAGTTTTTGCCAATGTTCTGAACAGGATTAATTATTTGGGATTACATAAGCTATTCCTTTAAGAAAAATTGTATAAAAGAATATGATGTATTAAACTCACAGATTCTGATAAAGTTGCAAGTCAAGAATGAAAGTGCTTAATCTGTTTTATTTTCATTAAATGTGTGATGTTTCATCACATAACCAAGTGCTGTGGCAATTGTCTTCTCTTTTCTAGCTTTTTATAAGCTACATCCTTCATACGTACTCAACATCTTGTAGGTGAACCTAGTAGTAGTGTCTAAGTATTTTAAGATTCAGAAAAATGCTCACTGCACTGCCTTTCCCAGGTAGTGGTGAGTAAATGTGATTTAAAGAAGCTATAGCTGCCATGCAAAATATCTCATTATTGGCTCATTAGCATATCCCTGAATTGCTGTCTAGCTGACACTAGCACTGACAGACCTTATGGCAGTAATGTTTTCCCAGGAGGTCTATACATCATGTTGGCAAAGTTACCCCTAACACAAATACACACACACACACACACACACACACACCTAAATATGCACATACACATACACAAACGCAAACAAATACATACACAAATACTTCCAAGCATTTCCATCCTCCATACACTCATATATCCATCTATTAACAAATACAGTTATGAACACACACACACACACACACACACACACACACACACACACACACACACACACACACACACATCCTGACTCTTGATTCTCTACGTAACCCCCCAGTGCACTTATCCAGATAGACAGACTCCCACACATTCATCCAGTTTTGTTTATATCCCTACAGATACCCCCAACCTCGTGTCTTTGCTGAACTTATCTGCACTTCGACTGCTTCCATATGAGTGAATGGGTGGTGTCTTTTTGACTTTCCACTTTTTCCTCCAGCAGTGGAAATTAATTTGGAAGCCAATGGCATTTTCAGGGAGAGGACATGGCTAATTAGTATTAGCTGCTTCCAGGATTTTCTGCCAGTCGGTCCATAAAATATATAAGAGCTAGATGATTCTCCTTATGTATAGACAAGTTTTAAAAAAGTGAGCACCTTTAGTTATTTCCAATCATATAAACAGTATAACTGATTTGTTGATGCAGTTATGTGTGGTCTCACCTAAAATAATTGAAAAATTTAGATGTTAGGGTAGCAGAATTTTAGCTAAATTCATTAAATTTAACTTAATAGGCTTTTTAAGTCTACACTTCTCACCTCATTAAGTAATTGTTCAGTCCTGCACATTTTACTGCTTTACTAAGATGACTTGCTTTTCTGCTAATGTATACAACTTGAAAACTGTTTAGACAATAGATAAGTCAAAGAATATGACATAAAGAGAGAGAGAGACTGGTGGACCAACTCTGATAAATGCAGTAGTGCCTTGTATCTTGTTGTTCAACAGCTGACAGATGTAAACAACCTGTATCAGCTTCCAATTTACTGAGCTCCTCAGATACTGACAGTTCACATTTTGAGCATCCTTTTGTCTGCCAAGTCATTTGTTTAGGGACAAAAATGTCCATCACAACCAGAAGTCAGTGATTTGCATCAACTCTCTCTCTACCCTGGCCATTTTCTGCTGGATCATTGTGAATGCAGATCTTACTCATTCACTGCTTTTCAGTCTGTTTTTCATTTATTTTATTCATTGTTTTTTGACCAAGATAATGCACTGATCCCTAACAGATATATGTCAAATTTCCTAGATCATTTATAATTAGAAAAGTTAATTCAGGAAAATGTTATAAAGAAGGGAGGGGTGTTCACACTTGATGGCACATTAGGTGGCACAGTTTCCCTTGTGGACACTGGAGAAACTGCCACTTATGCCATGGGGGAGGGCAGGGCTGGTTGGAAATGCCTCTTGTGGAAGTGAGGAGTAGGGGGTACCCTTCACTATCAGACCATTTCACATTTCCTTACTAGAACTTCATCAACTACGAGGGGGGGTAGGATTGTAGCAAAAAAAAAAAAAAAAAAAAAACTGAACCAGCATTGCTAGCTGTCTGAATGATGGGGGCTACATGGTCAGGGAGGGAGCTGATGACTGACAGAAAACAGGATGCAAAGATGAGGGGAAAATCATTATTCACACAAATATATTTAATCAAATTTAAAGACTGTGGTTTACACATGTAGCAGGTAATGTGAACAAATAATAGAAATAAAAGCATTATTTACAGGCACATTTGCAAACAGTTTAAAGGACTAATTATACATATATAGTTTCTTAGTAACAGTAAAAGTTATAACAATTCAAGAGTTAACTATGCCTACAGAGTTTTGTTACAAGGCCATTAGATTTGTAACATTGTTATAAAATATTCATACAGACGTTGTTTCTAAGGAGTGATAAAACAGCATACCTGAATGGAAATGAGTTCAGGAGTTGAATGATTAGCAGAAGTCAGAAAGAAGGTGAACTCTACACTAAGGTTGAGAAGAGCCCATAGTTACCGGAGGGATTTATGAAATGGATGCCAAAAGCAGCAAGTTAATGGTTGTTAGCTGTTAAGTAACAAAGGGTAAATATTTGACCTAGACTCATGAGAGGTGTTGTACTAACTGCAGCCTAAACTGAAGTCTTCGAGTTCTTTATGTGTGGCTGGGTGGGTAACTACAACGTTTTGAGCCTAGCCCCAAGGAGATAGTATGGACTTTGTTCTGGAGATGTCACATGTCATGTCATGGTGACGGCTTCACTGGAATGGGATTACATGTTGTTACTGCAATGGGCAGATATAAATTTGCTTGCAAGAAATAGGCACAGTGAAGTTTTGTAAATTTAAAGAACAACAAAGCTAATAGAATGTCTGTCCATTCTTTAACTGGAAGACATTATCTACAAACATTGCAATAATACATTTGGCAGACAGAAAGTGCTGTGAAGTGACATACAGGTTCATAGATTCATAGATTAGTACTAGGCTAACTACCCATGTGGGCCACTTTAAGCCTAACCAATTACCCCATGTGAGAATCAAACACTGCACCTTATGTCTGGAAGGCAAAATCCTTAACCAGTATGGCAACATTGTGGTTTGTTAGGTGGATCTGTTCTTTTTGTTGCATTCTAGTTGTGGTAAGAGTTTGCCACTCTCTTTGCAGTTCTACTTTCAGGGGTTAGGTGTCAAAAGATGTTTCTAAGACCAGAATGGGAGTTTAGTTATGTTCAACTTAGTTGTGTGTGTCAATTAAAACTAAATGATTTGTCGCAGCCAAATGTCTTGAATATCTGATGTGGCTGGTGTTCTCTAGTTTGTTCCCCAGAAAGTAAGTTATAGGGCAGTTTGGAGAGAATTGCTTGAGTCAGTGTTTGGTTCCAAAAAAAGCATTGCTTTATTTTTGAGACATTGATAATTAGACTTCATTATGAAGCAAGTCTGAACTATTTCTGAGGTCATATTTTAGTTTCTATTTAATTGTTTTATGCATGTGGAAAGAAGGGTTAATGGCCATGTCATCTGCATATTAATCTAAATTAAATTAAAGTGAAATATTGAAAAAGTGGTAGAAAAGGTATGGCTTGAATGGATCCCTTTACTACATACTGAATTGGGGGCTGATATTGTGGAGAATTTCACAATTTCTATGGAATAACAAAAAACTGAGGACATCTGAAAGACTTCTGCATATTTCTTGGCCAAATGCCTGGGTTTATTGGTATAGGAGCTGTGAGTTGATCAGATTAGCTGCCTTTGCCACATCAATAAAGATAGCTCCAGCAAGGTTTTCCTTACTGATATTTTGAAGTAGGCCATCTGTCAATGACTATAGGGAGGTCACTGTACTTTTTCCAGTCAATAACTCATGTTAGGATCTATAACTACTGCCTTTTATAAGGTATTCAATTGTTTGTGAATAGATTAATTATTTCAGCATTTTTCATAGATATGATAATAAAGGGATAGACCTGTAATCAGCTATTGAATTTGGTAGTGATTTGCTAGGTAAGGAACAGATTATTTACTGCTTCCTAAATCAATAGGTAGTCTTTGAAGAAAGACAAATAAACAGTATGAACAGGGCTTGTTAATGTGACCTTGGCAAAGTTTAACAGACCACAGGTAAAGCTCATCAACCCTAGGAGGTCTGTGGCTGGGGAGTTGCTCAGTTTGCTTTTTCTGGATTTCATAGTAAAATATTTGTGAAATAAAAATGGAGGGGAGTTAGGGACTAGAAGTCATTTCTGGGTATAGTTATGAGTTCTCTGACTGAGAATTTAGATAGGGGGTGAGTTTTTAAAAATTCAGATAGGAAGTCCTTTTGGCAGGCTGATCCATTTGGCATAGTAGGATTTATTAACTAGATATAATGCTAAAATGGAATAGTGCTAGTTTTGGATTGATGCACACATAATTAAGCACATTCAAAGTTGAGTTACATGCATGGAGGTGCAGTCCCATATGCATACAGTATAGAAGGCATACCTGTTCCTAAGGAAATCTACAATGGTTTGTCAGTGCATTGTGTACTGACCAACCTTTAAATAAGTTCACTTGGGAGTGGAGGGTCACATGTCACTGCTGAGAAAGCTGAATGCTTCATAATATGATAGTGAACAAATGAGACATCAGTTTCCACAGTGACACTGACATCACAGCAAGCAAAGACATTTACTTACCTAAAGTTAGCAGGAGAAAACAGTTAAATCATTCTATACTTAAAGACAAACATAACAGCTATTTTTGTATAGTATTTATTAGGAAAATTAATACAACTTACTATGCCTTTTATGATATGGGCAGGAGCAGGGTTGGCCTTAGGTCAAGTGGTGCCCTAGGCAAAACGGCTCAATGGCGCCACCCCACACCACCTGTTGCCCCCATCCTGGTCTATTTACACCATCCAGATTACTGGAAAAGCGTTCCTGCTAGAGAGGTGCCCTAGGCGGCCACCTAGTTGGCCTATGCCTAAGGCCGGCTATGGGCAGGAGGACTTTTATGAGTAAGTTAAGGGCTCTCTCCCACTCACATTACATTTACAGTCTGTACTCTGGACTACAGCCAGCAATATATTGAGTAGAACTACTGCATATCATACATTTCAGATACAATGGCATTATTCCACAAACATATCTAGACTGTCCAGTGTTTAGTTCTTAACTTCCTGTAAAAGATCATTCCATTTCTTCTGTGTCATCTACTCCAAAGTATAATGAATAATAAATTTAAAACGTTTACATAGCTGAGGTCTTTGCAGTTTTGTACATGGAATGCTTTATATGTAAAATTATGAAACTATGTAAACTTCTTTTTCTGTGAGCAGTGACTGTAGTGGGTCCTTTTAAGGATGATTTCATTACCCAAGTCAACAGGCATTAAAATAACTAACTAAATACATACTCAATATTTTCCTGATTGCATAGTTAATTTTAAATACAGCCTGATAAAGTACTTATGAAGGAAATAATGTTTCTCAACCTGCAAATCAAGTTATTCCTATATATATATATATATATATATATATATATATATATATTTATATGTCTGATTTTTTTTTTTTTTTTTTGTGAAACAGAGATTTTGTAAAAATAGGGAGGATAACTCATAGTTCATAAAAGCTTAATGCACCTTTTATTGTATATTCTAATGCCATCATCTTTCTTCATTTTACAAAGTACTGAGAAAGCTTTGTAGGTTAGTATTTTCCTTGGAGGACATAGTAATGTAGCAACTTTTGTTCGCCCTAGGAAATTCTAAGTGGAATACCAATGGTTACTTTGTCTATTATTTCTGCTTTCCTCCTTTAAGCCCACTACAAATATGAATTAGTCTACCTTCTATAGCTGTAATCAAAATGTTTTGTGAAGCAGTTTGCTGAAAAGGTTAACTTTTTCCTATGTTTAACTCATTGTTCAGATTTAATTAAATGTTATCACATGATCATAGGAAGTTACTAGGCTAATGGCCCTAGGGCCTTTACAAGCCTAGCCAAGTTCTACCCTTATTTCTACGATCAGCACCAATTGCCCCTGTCCAAGTGGGACATGGGTGGAATCCCTGGGGTAAATTAATGGTTACCCTTCCAATCCCCCAGGTTGCATTTGAAGAGGGCCAATGAGATGCTCTGTTTGACATGAAGTGGGAGTCTGTTCCAAAGGTTTGGTAACCTCTGGGAGACAGATCTGTCCCTTCAGCAGGTTCTATTAATGTCACATACCAGGTTAAGGTCTTTAGAGCGAGTAACCCATATACCATTTGACTTGCGGATATGCAGCACTTCCTGTAAATCAGGGTCAACAACTGCCTTTTATGCAAGGCAGAGATCTCCTCTGAGTAGTCTGTATGAAACAGAATGTACTGACAGTGATTTCAGATGATCCACATAGGACAGATGCTGAAGACCTTGAATTTTCCTTGTGACGAACCTTCATGGTCTGTTCAATTGCTGCAGGTGCTTGGAAAGGTCCATTCCAAAAGGGGTATTGTACTCAGTTATTGTCCTGATGAGGGAAGATTATAGAGAGGTTATAACTTCTTTTTTTTCTAGATACAATGCCCTTACTTATGACATTAGCAATATAAAATGCCCTTCTTACCACTGTGGAGACATGGCTGCACTTACCAAAAGGGATGATAATAATTTTTTTTGCATTGAGTTTAAGTCCATGACTTTGGCACCAATCATTTGTTTGTGTAAGACCCTCTTGTAGGATGTTGACATTGTTTGGAGATTCTGTGTTATAACTTCTTTTTTTCTGGAGGCAATGCCCTTACTTATGAGATGAGCAATATAGAATGCCATTCTTACCACTGTGGAGACATGGTGGTCAAAGGTAAGGCTGCTGTCAACCTAGGTCTCTCAACACTGAGTGTGTACTTAAGGTGTTGCTATTGATGTGGTAGTTAGCAGGGACATCACCCTTACTGAAAGGGTTGAGAATATATTTTTTGCATGAGTTTAAGGCCATGACTTTGGCACCAATCATTTGTTTGTGGAAGACCCTCTTGTAGGATGTTGACATAATTTGGAGATTCTATGACTGCTCCCAGTTGACAGTAGAAATCCCAGGATTGATCCCTCTGGTTACTGGTCTGCTGTTGCATATGGGTTATGTTAGTGACCCATCTAATAATATAAGGGTTGATACCTAGCTGGATGAGTTCGTCAATGATGTCTAGGTGGGGGATAGTGTCAAATATCTTGGCTAAGTTTAGATAGGCTGTATGCACAGACTTCCCCTCATCCAGGGTCTTGATGATTTGCTCCATGGCCTTGCAAATAAGGCTTGTCAGGCTAATAGGTCTGTAGTTCATGGGGTCAGAGGAAGCACAACCTTTGTGCAAGGGAATAATGGTGGCCATTTGCCATTCAGTTGGGTTGAAGCTGGTGCTTAGACTATGATTGAAAAGTACCCAATGGTGCTGCTAATTCTTGTTGGAGCCCATGTAGAACACAGCCTGGGATGTTATCAAGTCCCATAGATGTGTTCCTGACCTTAAAGAGGGCATTAATGATCTGCACTTTAGAGATACAAGGTTGGGGACAGGTGGTAGGGATGTCATGGGGGTACATGTGGCGGGGACAGGGGAGTGACGTTTTCACAGAACCTGTCAGCCAACAGGTTAGCTATGTCCACAGGCTCAGTATATGTGATATAATTAACTACCAGTTCTGCACAGATCTGTGCTTTTCCTTTTAGGTTATGGATGTAACTAAAAAAAGCCTTATGGTTGTCTTTAGTTGAGAAAACTAATTTGGATTCATAGTTTGCTTTGGAGGACTTCACAAGAAGTCTTATTTGCTTGTTTAAGCTGATGAGGGAGTGTTTCCAGTTTAAGGCTAGCTACCTCTCACTCTTAGATAGCAACTTTTTCCTCTTATTGTAAAGCCTGTTAATGGCAGTAGTCCACCAGGCAGGTTTGCTCTTCCTTGAGGAGCTTGTTTTGGTTCTATCAGGTATGGTCAAGTCGATGCAGTTATACAGGTGTTTGTATAAAACATTGGTGTAGAACTTGGCATAGTTGCTAGTACCATCTGAGGGGGGAGGTGCAGAGAAGCTATTTATACCATCCTGTAAGAGGTTATAATCTGCTTTGGAGAAGTTTTTTAGTTTAGTTGCTCCTGGGGGGGGGGGGTCATGTTTGATAATTACTTCAAATGAGACTGATTTGTGGTCAGATATCACAAGGGAAGACCTCACAGTGGGAGTGCTACAGTGGTCCCCATATTGGTAAGCACCAGGTCCAGAATGTTGGCACCCCTTGTGGGGGATGTCAACCAGCTGGCCAGGGCATTGGAGTTAATGAAGTCAAGGAACCTTTAGGCATGTTAGTTTGAGCACAAGTAATTTACCCAGTCAATGGATGGGTAGTTAAGTCACCCCAAACCATGGTGTTCGGATGTATCTTGATAGACTCAAGCAGATCCAAATAGGCAGAGTGAGTGTCCTGATTAATGGTGGGAGGCCTGTAGCTGGCAATGACTTGATTAGGAGTCCTATCAACAGTTAATTGCACCTGAAGTATCTGCAGGGAGGATCCTCTTCAAAATATCAAACGACCAGAATATCAGATCCAACATCGCCAAATCTTCACTATATCAAACTCCTGGAAAAATGAAAACTAACCCTGGATAAACAATCACTTGACCACCATGACAAAACAACAAACAGCAAAACAACAAAACCCTCCAAGTGGGGGGCTTCACCCCCTACACCCCCCAATTAAATATACCATCTCCAAGATCACACTGCAGTAGAGAAAGGGCTAGTTCACCATGGTGGCCAAGTGGTTCTTTTCCTGGGGTTGGTTTTCACTGTTTCAGGAGTTTGATATACTGAAGATTTGGCAAAGTCATCTTGATGAAGTCAGATTTGATATTCTGGTGATCCGATCTGATGTTTTGACGGGAACCCTCCCCAGGGAATCAGACTGTTTGACCAATATGTAGGTGTATTTATCTTTAATGAAAATTGATACACCACCTCATTTAGTTTTCATGTCTTCAGTTTGTGGCCTGAACGTGTGGAAAGAGGTGTAACTCAGTACAGCTGGGGGCTCTCCACTGCTTTGATCTAGGTCTCCATGATTGCACAAATGTCTACATCTTCCAAGGTGAGGACTGCATCCAGTGAGTGCAGTTTCGTGTTAAGACTCCTAGTGTTTAGCAGCATAACCTTGAGGTTGTTTTTAGATGGAGTTTTTACATTGGGAATTTTGTCCTTGAGACACTGCCTAAAAAAGGGACTATGGGGGTGGCAAGAGCCCTAGCTAGTAGCTGAAATCCCAGGGGTGGCAGATGAAGACCATTTCTGGCAAAGCATCGAGGTCTGTCGATCATGTCATCCCAGGCTAACAGATACTGGATCCCCTTAGAATGACACCAGAAACTAAGCCAATTATTGAAGTCATTTTCTGTTTATATTGAGGCGTCGTCCTTGGTGAAGGTAAAATGCTGCATGAGGCTAGGGACATACCTGCCTGAGACACATAGTCCAAGAGCTCAGTTCTGGATCTCTTCATTATAGTCCAGAGAGGTACATCTCAAGTTATTCACACCAAAGTGGACTGTGATGGAGTCATAATAGTACCTGTTGTTGAGAGACTTGAGTGCATGTGTGATATGGTGTATCCTGGCACCTGACAGACAGCTGACCATGATGTTTTCCCTATCCAGCCTAGTGAGAGGGACATCTGTGTGTCATGATGGAATCACCTATGACTAATATGTTTGGTTTTTTGGTTTGCCTTAAGGGCTTTTCAGGTGAGACACTGGTATGTGAGCTATTATGTGTATTATGTTCTGCAGAGAAAGTATTTTGTGTGGTTTGCTTGTGTTTGTGTTTGAGAGGTCTCTGGTGTTTAGGTATGTTTCTGGTGAGGACCTCTGCATATGTAGGTATGTGTGATGTGGGTTTGGGTAAAGTAGGAGGTGAGGTATGCATGCTAACAACCTGCTCATTGTCATATATTAAAACACAACTTCTCATCCACTTAAACTGTTTAACCAAAGTGGAGAATCACACAGAAACTGGAGTCCTTCCAGCATCTGTGTGATTCTCTACTTTGGTTAAACAGTCATTGTCATATGTACCAACTGGTGTGTGAGAAATCATGGATTCAAGGTTCTTAATATAGTTTCATCTCTCACATGTTGAGTTTATATGGACTAAGAGTAGAGGTTTGTCAATGAACATGAGGCAGTTGCTACACTGTCTCAGGATACTCATGTCAACGAAGCTGGTTGGGGAAACTGTGGGAAATTGTCCATCCATAATGTTAGGTAAATTTATATGGTAACTAAGAACCGAAGCACAAGTAAAACATACAAATACCACGGTATTCCAAGCTACAATGAAGGCTATCTTCCTGAGAAAAACACCATAGCACCAACACCACGTCCAAAATCCCAGAAATGGTTCCAAAGATGTCACAAAACGTCTTTATTAACAAGTTGAATTAGCGCTTTCATCTCCAGAAGCTGGAGACCTCATCAGAATCAAGTACTACTACACACTAAATGCCTTTTATACATTATCCAAAAACAGTAATTGATCAAGTGATAATTGATCAAGTAATGAGATAATTAAATAATTAAACAATTAAACGTTATGCTGAAATAAAGTGAACTGGCTAGTCTTTCATGATATGAACAAAAATATTAATCTCAATACATTCTTAAACTCTTGAAAAACTTTTAAAAAACTTTTAAAAAACCATTCTATCATTTTACATTCACAATTCATGTGAATTTGTGTGTATATATGTATGTGTATATATGTCCATCAAAAATTGTATATATATATATATATATATATATATATACACATTTTATGTAGGTATATTTGCATATACACAAATAAATTGTATGGTTATTCAAAAACTACTTATACATATCAATCAAATACAAATACATATAAAAATACATATAAACATGTAAAAAACTGCATGTCACCATAACCATGGTCTATATAAATATATGTGTGTTTGCATCAATATATGCCAATATACATAAATAAATTAAAATAACTATAAAATTCATAGCACAATTAAACTATTGTATATAAAATATTTGATTTGAAATATATAATATATACAAATTATGTATGTTTTTGTTTAGGGTCATTAGATAATAATTTAAGGGCTGGAACAATGGATATGTGATCGTTCAGGCCCTTGCCACTACAGGCATCTAGCCTGAGCTGCCATATCATTTCCCTATATGCCAATTTGGTTTCCCAGTCACCCGCTCTATCTAACTGGTCCACCACCTCGACCACCCAAAATTTGAAATTAGCCTCATCACATGTTAGAGAATGTCTGTATAAAGCATTGTTTTCATTTTTACGATTTATATCTCTCATATGCTCATATATCCTTTTTCTCAAATGGCGTTCCGTTTTGCCAATATAAAACCCCCCACAGAATTTACAGTAAACTAAATAGACCAACCCCTTCGTGTAACAACTACTATATTTCTTAGACTTCAACGTAATGTTCAAACTAGGTAATGTTACTATTTTTTCCCCCGCTATGAATGGACACTGGGGGCATCTACCACATTTAAAAGTACCTACTTTGTTTTGAACAATTTCTCCTTGGTTAGGACATTTCTTTTTTTCTAAAATATTTTTTATGTTATAACCTCTCCTATAACTATATGTCAATTTGTTATGAAAAATCGTAGTTCTTATAGACACTGTTTTGAACAAATCCCATGTCTCATTAATACATTTATGTAGCCACCCGATGTTCTGATGGTATGTAAGAATCAAATACGGTAACACATTTTTATTATTCTGCGATGATTTATCAGTTCTTTCAATAGTTATGTTATTCATATGATTTAATAGAGGTATATATTTATCGCCCCATCCTTTAATTATTGTTTCTTTTATAGGTTGTGTAATTTCCACTGGATAGTCTCTTAGATGGAACATATTTTGTACTTTGTCTATTTCTGCAAGGAATTTATCCCTATCTGACATCATACGAGCCACTCTAATCATCTGCCCTTTGATTATATTGTGCTTAAGGTGATCAGGGTAGTCACTGTTAAAATGTAAATATGTATTAGAAAAATGTTCTTTTCTGTAGATAATAGATTTGTACATATTGCACTGGTAGTCTTTTCGTAGCATTACATCAAGGTAGTTAATTTTGTGTGAATTTATATGGTGAGTGAAACATAAAAAGTTAGTACTTTGATTAATGAAAGTAATAAATCTATCAATGGCTTCAACAGGGCCTTCCCATAAAATAAATATATCGTCTAGGAATCGATAATAGCTTTTGATATAAGTAAAAAATTCAGTATCAAAAACATATTGTCTTTCCCAGTATAACATTACGATATTGGCATAAATGGGGGCACATGCTGCCCCCATAGCTACTCCCTCTTTTTGGTGATAATAATCGCCATGAAAAAATATAAAGTTATTTTTGAGTACCAACTCCATACACTCTAAAACAAGTTTAAATTCATTAGGTGTTAATAAATTCATTTCTATTAACATATTCTCGAACCAGTCCATTCCAATGTTGTGAGGTATGACTGAAAATAAATCTTTGACGTCGATAGTAATAAATTTCATATCCACACTGTAAGGATCCTTACTAATTTTTTGTAGGAAGTCCCAAGAATCTACCAACATGTGTGAATATTTCATGTAGTAGTTCTTAAGTTTGCTATCTATATATATATAGCCAAGGGCTGGGTTTTTGAACCTTGTGATGAGACAATTGGTCTCATCGGGGGATTTTGAATATTCTTATGAGTCTTTGGTATCCCAAAGATCGTGGGGATGACTGGTTTACTAACTTTCAAAAACTTCCATAGCTCAATATCTATGAGCCCTTGAGATAAGTTGTCCTCTATAATGTAATCTATTTTATGATATGAAATATTGATTTAATTTTTAGAAACTGAACTATAGCACTTGTCATTGTTTGATATCTCTAACATTCTGTTCTCGTAGTCCCAACTATCCATAAGGACAACTCCACCACCTTTGTCCGGTTTCATAACCCGGATATTGTTGTTTTCACTAAGTTCGTGTAAAAGTTTCTTCTCTTCATCCGTTAAATTACTGACATTCGTGTTCACATTCTGTTTAAATTCCCTTCTAACTCTATTATTGACTATATTTTCAAAATTCTGAATATCTTGATGGAGGGGAGGATTATAAACACTGTGTCTGCTTAGATTATTACTCGTGTAGTGTGGCTTGTCCTTTCCAAACATCTGTAACATGTTGAGCTTCCTAGTGAAAAGTCTTATATCCAACAGGATGTTATCCATACTAGGCTTAGTAACTGGTACAAAAGTGAATCCTTTTGTGAATAACTTGAAGTGCACATCATCTATTTTCAAATCTGTATAGTTAAAAATAAAAAAATTGTTGTGTACATACATAGATACAGGTTTGTATGTAGGTGTAACATCCCCAAATTTACCTAAAATAGACTGTTCTATCTGTAATTTGTTCTTCTGTGGGGGTTGTAATTGTTGGCCCCTGTAACTTGTGCATAAGATGGTTGTTGTAACCAATTTCTCAGTCTTTCTGACCTCCTCGGTCCCTCCCCCCCTAAAGGGATCCCTTCATTGTTATTAAAACCATCATCACATAAATCATACTCATGTTCATACAAATTCCCATCATGTTCTCTGTTAAAATTCCTGTTGCTGTTCCTATGATTATCCTGAAATTGTAAATCTAAATCACAATTCTGTTTCTCATAACCCCTATAGGTTCTATTAGTAAATGTCTTATCACAACTATAAGCCAGGCCTAATCTGTACTCATTTATGTCCCTTTCAAATTTAGATAATTTCCTGTTATAATTACATGTAATAACATAATCCACATCATGCAAAGATCTAAAATAAATATTTTTATATTCTTGTACAAAAAACAATGTCATCATTAATTTCTTTGTAAAGTTTGTCAATGTCCTTTTTGTCCATTTCCATTTTTTTTTCATTGTGTTTAATTAACACCTTCAATATAGCCAGTCCACAGTCATTGAAAATGTCACAGATACTTTTAAAAACTTAGTGTCCGTAGTACCATTTATATTATTGGGAAATTTATTTGTTCTTAACCCTTTTGGTACAATTTTGTCATGCAAACATTTGTTGAAGTACCAATTTTCTAAAGATAAAGACTTGTACCTGGTTAAAAGGGTTTTTAAAGCTTTGCATTTCTCCTTGTAGCCTAGGCCATCGCTTCTGTTGTCTTCCCAACGTTTGGCGTTGTTGGTAAAGGTAGAATTTAACCAACTGTCGAAGTCTATGTCCTGATATGTTTGAACAAAATCATTAGAACCAACTTTATCTGTTGTAGTATGGTTTCTTTGATTAGAAACCCCTGTACGAATCTCCCGACGGTTAGGTCGCAGTTCTGATGGAATCACCTATGACTAATATGTTGGGTTTTGTGGTTTGCCTTAAGGGCTTTTCAGGTGAGACACTGGTATGTGAGCTATTATGTGTATTATGTTCTGCAGAGAAAGTATTTTGTGTGGTTTGCTTGTGTTTGTGTTTGAGAGGTCTCTGGTGTTTAGGTATGTTTCTGGTGAGGACCTCTGCATATGTAGGTATGTGTGATGTGGGTTTGGGTAAAGTAGGAGGTGAGGTATGCATGCTAACAACCTGCTCATTGTCATATATTAAAACACAACTTCTCGTCCACTTAAACTGTTTAACCAAAGTGGAGAATCACACAGAAACTGGAGTCCTTCCAGCATCTGTGTGATTCTCTGCTTTGGTTAAACAGTCATTGTGATATGTACCAACTGGTGTGTGAGAAATCATGGATTCAAGGTTCTTAATATAGTTTCATCTCTCACATGTTGAGTTTATATGGATTAAGAGTAGAGGTTTGTCAGTGAACATGAGGCAGTTGCTACACTGTCTCAGGATACTCATGTCAACGAAGCTGGTTGGGGAAACTGTGGGAAATTGTCCATCCATAATGTTAGGTAAATTTATATGGTCAAGAAAAGAGGTCGCACTTAGGAATGGCTAGTGGGTGAGAAGTGTGTTAGTACCTCTGAGTCTAGGCTTAGTGTTCCACCTGATAGTAGAGCAGGCCCACAAAAAACATCTGGAGGACCACAAGCTAAGTGCTAAGGGAAAATTTACAAGCAAACCATTTGTGTCTAAACCACCAATGGTAACCACCTATATGCAGCAGTGTGTGACAGTGCACTACACGCAGACAAGTGCAAATGCAGGCCTTAATGCAAAATTATGCAAAATTTTGGGAAGTTGTGGCAATTTAGTGCAGAAGTTTAATATCATAAGATGTTAATGGGCTGATCTTGTTGCAGCCCTAGGTTTGATTCCTTCAGTCTTCATGTACCTTCTGTGTGAATCTGAGCAAGTCACTTCAATAAAATGTGCTCCCAGGCATCTGAAAAGAGGCACCTGTACCTGGTGGACTTGGTTGGTTAACAAATAAAATAGTAAAAAAAAAAAAAAGTTCTGTGTTAGATGTAGTATCATGTGCCATTATCTCTAAGATACTATTCTGCAACTTAATTGAGCAAATTTCATAGCTACATATGACATGGGTAAGTAACAGTGGTTGCCAGAACTGCCATATTTGTTAAGTGTACAGAGTTTAAACACAGGTGACAGTGTAAACTGAACTTATCTTTACTCCCTAAAAGGTGCTCGAACCTATTCACATGTATTATTATCTTTATTAGGCATTTCCTTCCCTAGGCATGCAAACTGCACTTATCTAATATAAAATATATTAAGAATTATATTCCTACTCGAGCTTGCAAATTAATAAATGCAGTAATATGTGGTCCTCTTTTTGGAAGTTGAGGAGTTAAATGCTTTTCAGAACAGACTCTGCAGAGATGTAGATTTCATAAAAAAATATTCATTTGGGGTGGGCACAAATTGAAATGATTCTCTACTTTTGATCAATCAGTTTTCACTACATTTGTTTTAGTGTCTGTGTATGTATGTGTGTGTGTGTGTGTGTGTGTGTGTGTGTGTGTGTGTGTGTGTGTGTGTGTGTATATATATATATATATATATATATATATATATATATATATATATATATATATATATATTGGTATAGAGGATCACAAGGGGCATTTCTCTCATGATGCCATTGCATGCCACTCTCCTTTGATGACAGATGAGTACATCACTAGGAGGTACAACTAAGAAGTAAAACCCACTGTGCATTACAGTAAGATGGCTGCTTGCCTGGCCTTTTTCTATTCAGAGTACATAGTGACTCAGTCTCCTTAGAACCTGAACACAGGGAATTAGAGGGCCTACACTTGTAAGGCCTTCCCAGAAAGGAGACCTCCCCCAGGCATGGATCACACTTGTGGGGAACTATCACTTATGGGAAACCACTGGGGATGGGAATATCAAAACCAGGCATTGGAAGAAGCCTGAAGTCAGCAACACCAAGATTAAAAAAAAAAAAAAGGTAAACTGCACTGAGTTGTGTAACAGGATGAGTTTTGGCCCTTCTGAATAAAGCTGTGAGGAAGGAACATCTTAAAGCCTCATGGATATTCTGGAATCTAAACCAATAGCATCACTTTCAGGACTTTCAATACCTGAGACAGAAAAAAAAATGAACAAAGCCCACATCCCTAGTCATACAGGTGTCATGAACCAGCACTAACTCCTCAATCCTTCATAGGTGTCAGTTGTGAAGGAGAGTGGACCATTTGTACCTTCCACATATGGACAAGACATCTTTGGCCACTTACTCCAATCTCCCCTGCCAGTTCCTCAAGTGCTTCAATCAGTACTCTGTCCTGGATCATCTGGGTTGCAGTCAGGGATTTTTCACTCTAGACAGCTAAGCTGGCAGCAAATACAGTCTGTATCTGACAAAAGAGTTTATTAAGCTTTGAATCTTCAGAAAATAAATACTCCATACTACTGACACTTCCATTGTGAATCTTTATTGATACATTCCAAAGATCATGCACTACTAATGTTACTGCAAGAACATTACCTTTATAAACCTTTAGGTGTCTTCAACCACAAATGAAAAAAAAAAAAAAAAAAGAATAAAGAAACATTCATTGCCTAAATCCAGTCCTCTGACAAACAATGTATTTCAACAGGAATGTTGGAATTCTTAATTCCTTTGTGTTGCATAATGAATCAAGATCTTTTCTGATACATTTTATTACATTAAGTTGCAATTAAAAACATGAAATTAATACTAATAGTATTCATTAAGAATAAAGCACTTGGTTTTAATTCTTCATAAATGTATTTCTTTATTGATACACTTGATAAATAGGTGGTTAGACTGAGCATTCACCTTTTTTAAGGCATGACTAAGACCAAAAGGTAAGAAAAAGGTGAATAACAACATTATAGATAATAAAAAAAATAATACAAACATATTAAATAGTCTAAAAGTATAAATCATAACAGGGTTAAAATAAAGGGTGGAGATGTAAAATTGAAAACTGTATGTCTATATACAGTAGTTACAAAAATATACAATGTTGCCAAAAGGAGTAGAGCAAATAAATGAGGTATAACTAGAAGATTCAAATAGAGTTGTACAAATACAAATTAAAAGTTGTCTGATGAAGCAATGACAGGGAATTTCATCAAAGTAATGTGATTTTAGTGTTTGCTTGTTGGAGGAGATGGCATGAGTTACAAATGCTTTGAGGGATACTGTTCCATATAGCAGAATTTAATTTATGCAAAGTTTATTCAGTACAGCTTAATGCGAAAAGAAGTACTTTTCGAGAAACAGTATTGTTATCAGATACATATAAAGAGTTCTGAGAAATCAAAAGCTAGAAGGGGTGAGCTATAGGAAGGCAAAACATGAAGAAAAGGATGTTATAGCTAGTAGAAGCAAAATGAAAGGAGGTTCTAAGAGAAATTGGAAAGGTATTAGCATTGAAAAGCAATCACAATAGTGTGTCCTAGGATTGGGGAAGTTAATAAAGGAATGCATTTTATTCAAAACCATCTGAAGGAGGTTGTAGTTTTTCGGGTTACATAAAGTGATGAGGAGACAGGATTCTGTTTTTGGAATGAAAATATTTTTCCAGTACAATGTATGGTGTCAAGTGTAAGGCTTTGAGGAATTCTGTAGGATAGCTTACATTTTGGAAGAACTTTCAGTGAGTGTAATACATATGAAACGAGGATCAAAAAGAATACCTTGTTATTTTAAAGTGAATATGCACTCAGTGATCTTATTTTTGAGGTAAACAATATTTAGCAATGGGCAATCACATCATCTACAGGGGGGTAAATAACATAGATTTGGTTTTGAAAGTATTGACTGTAATTTTGTGTTACGAAAACCAGAGCATTTATTAGTCATCCTGTATATTGTTTTGCACTATGTTAAAAATCATTGGAAGAATTTACTAAAAAAAAGTCAGTAGCATTAATCAACAAAGAGAATAAAATAGAAATGGTGATTAAACCTTAAAGAAAATGAGAAGTGAAGTGAGCTCTGGAAGCTGAAGAGTTTACAAATGTAACTGTAAAGATCTCTGATGAAGATACTTTAATTGCCAGGACAAGCAATTTGCTACAAGGAAAGCTGAGGCAGTTTCTAAGACTTCATGATCAACAAAAACCTTTTCTTATGTCCACAAATAATTCAGCTGTACAAAGTCATTTGCCAGCATTAGAAAATATAGTATTGTTTGCTAGATTGATTGAAATAGAGGTATTATACATGGGGTAAAAAATGTAGAACACAATCTGTCTGCAACATCTGTTTGCAGAGAATGTTACCTAGAATTGCAGATGAGGAAGGTATAGCAGAAGAGCAAAACTGATTTAGGTTAAAAGATTTCAAAAGTAGAATAATAGTTGCAGCCTTTTATTCTATGAGAATAACACCTGTGGGTACATATAGATTGAATAAGAATGCCAGAGGATCACAAATATAGCAGACATTTTGAGTAAACAAGGATTAAGATGATATAACAGGTAATTTAATTACTAGACTGAGTAAGGAGATTCAGCTATTAACTATTTTAAATAATTAAGCCACATGAAACAGATCCTTCAGAAATGTCATGTTAATCAACAAAGTTAAATCCAGTAATGATACCACTAATTATAAATGTACTAAATGTGCTATGTTGATTGAAACATTTAATCATTGTTTTTTTTAATTGTTTTTGTTAATTTAATTCTTCTTCAGAATTTTCTAAAAAATAAAAAGATCAATTTTAGAGTGCCTCAGTTTTATATATTCTAATCAACATAGATAATTTAGGCAAACATCTTAATTAATCAGCATTATTACTAGATCTTAACCTGATTGTACTGATTTCCTTATTACAAACAATGGCAATTAAAGTAATGAATTCAGAAAAATTTGAGAAGGGATGTCCTTTTTTTAATTTATTTATTTATTTGTTTAATTTTCTTATTTAGTGACTTTGTTAACTGGATACGTGAGCTGGACCAGAGAACATTTTCAGCTTTGACCTCATCCCCACCTTAAACAGTTACAGCTGCAGTAATGTTGCAACATAAAGAAAAATAAACACGGTCAACAATGTCTGCATTACTCCTATTCGTATATTTCTTTGCCTCAACAAAGAAACACCAAAATACAGGTAACTGGTAATTTGTAAGGCATGAAGCACTTGGAACATTAAGACCATATTTTTCATCAGTGCAATAATATCTGTCCAAAAATCCATATAACTGATTAGAAATAACTGGATATCATTACAAAATGTATTTAAATTTATTAAAGGTATATATTCATAAAACATGTACTCAGTCTGCCTTTGTTTCAGTGTTCCAGCTTTTACACTTATCATATAGGAAGTAAACATATTAGCTAAGCTTTATGGAGTACAGAAAGTTTGATGTAAACGTTTACACAAACAAATCTTCTAAAAGAGTGAGTAACCATTTTTGGCTGTTGCCTTCAGTATAATAGATTTCACTATATCATCAGAAAAGAAGGGGGGCTTCTTGTCTTATGGCTGCAAAATTAATCTGGAATAACAGTTTTGCAATTATATATATATATATATATATATATATATATATATATATATATATATATGAGATATATTAATTATTCCATGTTAAATTAAAATAATTAAGTAGTTGAGAATATTATTTTTATCTGAAGACATTATGCTGTGAATGTTGTTACACTATATAATATTTCTGAATATCTGGCCATTCCTCAGTCCCTAAGTTAAAGTTATGTTTTTTTTATAAAAATAAATTATTAAGATTATCTAATTATTTTAGTACATAAGATCAGTATCAGAGTTTTTTTATATATATTTTTAACAGGATTAATTGAAATTGATTATAAGTATACATTGTTAATAGGGAAATATAATAAAATAAATGTCTTGAGAATTTAAGTCTGGTTATGTTTTCAGAATATATATATATATATATATATATATATATATATATATATATATATATATATATATATATATGATTTTATATATATATATATATATGATTTTATATATATATATACATACTACATCAAAATAATTAGTTAAAATTATGTTTTAGTTATTTTATTGATGTACCATTTTACCTTCATCCATTGCTTTGGTGACCTTTTTAAAGAAGTCTACAAGGTGAGTAAACATGACCTGCTCTTAGCTTTTATGGATTTTACTAAGCTCTTGAGTTGTTTATTTCATTAACGAGGGTTCTATCATTCTGGAAATTACTCCTTACATTTGGTCAAAGTTTGCTTCCTTTATTGAAAAGCTTGTTGACATTATAGTTCCATCAGGGGTGATTGTTTCTGGGGTTTGCCCTGCACTTGTTCTACAAGGTACAACTGTATACATGCAGATGTTTACATACTGGGATAGTATGCTGGTGGTGGTGTACCTTTCCACATATTCAGTGGAGATAACTGGGTTTGGTGGGGGGGTTGGAGCTTGTCTTGTAGCACTTGGGAGTAAGTAGGTTGTTACACATACATTTCTAAAGGTACCTTGGGTGGAAGGGATCTCTGATTTCCATTTTATTTCAAAGGAGATGGCTTTATGGTCAGACCTATCAAATGATGAAGAAATGCAAGGGATGGTAAGGACAAAACTAAAGATGCTGTTTCCCCTAGTCAGTTCTCTGACTAATTGTTTCAGGGCATTTGTGTCTGGGAGTCTCTGTGCTTGTGCACTAGTGGTTGCATAGGTTTCCCTTTCTATAGTTGGATAGCTTGGATCACCTAGGAAAATTATATCGGGATTAATGCTGGTTGATTCTAGTTCCTGTAGATAGACACTGTGGATTTCTTGGTTCATACAGTGAGTTGTGTAACAAGCTAACTTATGATCAAGAGCATCATGTCTGTTTATCAGCACTGATGTGAATCTTTTCTGGATGAAGATTGAGACACCTCAATGTTATAGTCCTGACAGCCAGAGTGCTCTCTGCCATTTTAAACCTTGTCTCAGTCAGTACATAGATGTCGGCATCCTCCAGGGTATGGGTGGCTTGCAGGGAGTGGAGTTTCTTCTTTATGCTTTTCAAATTGATCAGTAACACCTTTATATTTTCCTTTGCTTGCATTGTTATGCTTGTAGGTTTATCAGAGTGGCACTGCCTAAAAAAGCACTATGGTGGTGGACAATGTCTTTGCCAATAATTAAAACCCTAGAGTAGACAGATGCATGACATCCCAGGCAAGGCATTGTGGTCTTTTGACCAAATCCTCCTTGGCTGACAAATATTTGTCCCCTTTTGAATGAAAACTTAATTTTTTCTCATATTGTGACATCATCCTTGGAGAATGTAAACTGCTGCTCACTACTAACTCATACCTACCTGGGACATATAGTTTGAGGGCCCCATTATGTATCCAGTCAATTTTTTGATAATATCTGTTTTGTTGACTAAAGCTTTGCTAAATATTTTTCCCATTTTGATCTGAAAATCCTCTGTCATTGTTATTTCCTTTAGAGAATAAATTACATGTTGTATGTTCTTTGTGTGCATTTGTGTTGAGTATTTTTCTTCCCTTTTATCAGTTTCCAAAGTTAAAAGAAATATAAATTCAGAAAAATCAATGAAAAATGAATAGTTTGAAAAAAAATAAAATCTTCTGTTTTGCCAAGAGTAATAGAATCAAAGGTTACAAATAACTGAAAGAAAAAGAAATATGTCTTGTCAGAAGTTATTTCTACAGGAATAGCATTCCAAAGCTACAAGCAAGTGGCCGTCTTAGATCATACCTGTCATCCTCTTGGCATAAGAATGCCCAAAATTAGGGACAGATTTTAAATGAAACACAAACATAAAACTTTGGTAGAATTACATACAGATTGTACAGTATGCAAATCTCTTGCTGATGCCTCATGAAATAATGATACAAATTTGTTGTCACCTTATTGCCCTTCTTTAAATAGCCTTTACTCTGGCTAAATATTTTTCTTTTAAAACAGTCCTTAGGACTGGCATGGTATTCTAGGTCTCATTACATAAACAACTACATGACAGACACATTGTTTTTTTTGTTTTCCTTTGACACCGTTCCATATGTACACTAATACAGCTGCCAGCCAGTCTAATGCAGACCAAAAGCTATTAATAAGCTCCATCCTGCAGAAGGTACTTTGATTTTTTTAAGTTTGTACTTGTGTACTTTGCAAATCTGAGCAAGTCAGTTAACCAGACTAAGACTTCTTGAATAGGTGCCTTTATTTTTAATGGACCTTATCTGTTATAAAAGATAAACAAAGTACTCCAGAATTCCAGTGAATGTCCTTATTACTATTCTCACTTTGCCTTATCCCCATAATTGCTTCTGTAATGAGTTATGGGCCTCCTCGCTTCCATTCCTGTCTTGAAATTATTAGTGCCCCTGCATTCTTTACATTACAATGTGTGTTGCTCAACAGGTAGCATACCTGACTTTGGAGCAGATAGCTGAGGGATGTATTCTCAGTACAGGTGAGCAAATTAATTTTCAAATTGCTGACATTGCAGTGCAGCATTAGGGGGTGTGCCAGCCTTCAGAGGACACATTCAACCAAGGTGCCATCTGCTTGAGCTGGTGGTAGCTCAGGTGGGTGTAAAAGATCTCGTTGCTCTTACTGAAAAGAATAGCGAAAGTTCCCTGCTGTCCTGACCAGATTTCCTCCAGTAGCACAAATACCACATCTGGTCTCCTCTGGAACGATGCTAATACCCTTTTGGTCTCCTCTGGAACGATGCTAATACCCTAGTGGGGTTAATCCAGTTAACAAAAGATAAATAAAAGATTTGCCTGATGTCAGAAGCAGACAATAAGCCTATCTTCTCTACCATTTCAAGTGTCTTAACATTCCACTTCCTCTCTATCGCTGCCTTCCTCTTCTCTTTTCTACCTCTCCCATGCCCTCTGTGAATTCCTGTAAACCAAGTATGCCATTAGTCCATTCCATGGGAATAAACACTGTGAAAAATACTTTTGGAGATGCAGGAATAGTTAGTCCCTACAATCTGCTGCCTTTGTCCCTTCCTTCGCAACCCATCTATACGTCTGTTCAGAATGACCATTCGCAGCTCTCTATGACATGAGCTTCTACACTTATATCCTATCCCTCCCCATCTCTTCTAGTCTCATGTGAGAAGAGTTATACCTCGTCTAGCCTTTGGTCGTATTTCTTCTCCTTTATCCCAGGGATCTTTCTTGTGGATTTCCCCTTTTTCTTTCTTTAACTCTTTTTGGCCCTGCTACATGCTGATCATCCATCCTTTTCTTGATAAATTCGCTCATTTGTTCCCCATCACTAGTGCAAGAGTCAGCTAAGAAGGGATATCATTCAGGCAGCCAGCATGGGTGGTTTAAGCTTTTTGATTTTTTTTCAGGGGTCCCTAACTCCACTGTATACATTCTGTACCACCTCAGGATTTGGTATGGAAAGGGCATTTTGGAGAGGGTGTGATACTCCTTACTGCAGGTTAAGTAATTCCACATGACTGTGTTGCAGCCCTTGAAGTTAGTACTCCTGCATGCCCTCTGAACACCATCTGTGATAGTACTGTGGAAACAAGTGCGCCAATTTGCACTGAACATCAACTACCACCTTTCTCCCCACTTGATCAGCCTTTCCAAATCCTTTACTGAACTCTTAAGACCCATCCTCCTCTGCAGCAACTGTCTTTGTGTCATCATCAAAGAGGTTGATCGAGTTCTGTGTTTCCTCAGTTATGTGTGAGATAAACACACTGAAGAGGAGTGGACCCAGGACACATATCTGTAAACGTTTACTAGTTATTTCTCTAATTCTTGACATTTTCCATCTTACCACAGTTCTTTGTCCTACTATTTAGCCAGATACCTATCCAGTTCCTAATTCTTGGTCCTATGCCCAACCACTCTCCACCAGTTTTCTTAGCTATCTTCTGTGTAACATACATGTAAAGGCCTTGCCAAAGTCCATGTACGCATCTACTGGTGTACGCTGCCAAGTTCACCTGTAATTCATGTCTGAATTTCTCATACAAAGGTACATGGGATTAAACTTATCAGAATAAAATAACAGCTGCATATACTTAACTGTTTTTTACATCTAGGTCATTATGCTACAAGTGAAGTATCTTCCATATTGTATCATAGTAGTATCAGCAAAGGGTTATGTTTTCTGTTTTTTCTTTATGTAGCATTACATGGTAAGATATTTAAAAAGCTTATAATCGTTAATGAGCTCTATGGATAGCCGTGGGTTATTTGTTACTTCCTTTAATTAGTGCCATCATCAGTCTTATTTTCTTTATTTACCATCAGACAGTTATAAATGCTTTTATTTTATTTTATTTTACTTTTGCTTAACCTGTGGACTCTATACCTTTAAACTTTCCCTGATTTCATTAAAAATCCCTGATTTTACCCTGCCCCTCATACTTTTTTTTTTTTTTGATTTTATGTTCCATCATTCTCGATTATAGTCAGTTAATTATACCAGGCATTAGAGTTTTATACATTTTATTGTTCTGAAAATGCATGTTGATACAAAACCTGTTGCTCTATTAACTAATTAGAGTCATATTTTAAACTTTTGCCAGATTTTGGCCTTTTACACTGCAATTATTTTTGGCTTTATCCGGAATTTTTGACCAAAGAAGTTGAGTGGTATGGCAGACTCTCATTTCTTTTTGTATCACGCATTCTTACAAAAATATCATGTTAAAATCCCTGACAAACTCTAATCACATCCCATCAATCGCTTTCATTAGTTTTAGATGATTAGTTTCCCAGTCATAGAAATCTAACAGTGTGGTTTAAGAATTCATACCTTCAGTGGAGCCATCCTTTATGAGATCAATCAGATGCATCTTAGGTAATTTACTCAGAATTGTTCTAAAATAGATCTGTGGGGGAGGGGGGGTTCCCTCCATAAATTAGATCAACTAACCTGCAGCTGCCACAGCTTTCTGTGCTGACATTTTCAAGTTCTTTGATATTACATATTCTAAACCATATCTCTAATGGGCCTTGTACCTTGACCTGAATAGACACACTGCGACTATCCATTTGAGGAAGGGTACAACACAGACGGGGCAAGCTGAGGCAGGTGGTGGCTTACCATCCCCCTGATTGGTGGTAGCTTTCAAAGAGAGTGTACATAGGTATGCAATCACATGAGGAAGACACCCCAACCAGAGGGTAGAGTTAGGTTATCCAAAATGCTGTTATTACCAGGATGCTAGTGAGAGTACAAAGCACCCTCATAGCTGCCTGAATGATAGCTGCCCACTCAACTCAGCTCCAGGTGGAATTCCTGGAGTGGAAAAGTAAATGGACACTGTCTAACTGAGGGGAAGCTTGATGGTTGGCAGGCATGACAGCAAGAATCACCCAGTAAAATAATACAGTTTCCCTTATACAACAAAACGTTGTATATGCTGTAACAACATTTTTTAACATAGGAGTGTTTCTTTGCAATTATTACTAATAAGTCTTAACAAAAGACCACTTACCTAATTGTATATATTTACTTGGGTGCTAATACACATTTCTAAGTAAAAACAATGTTTATCATGTTATTATATGCAGATTCATGTAATAAGGAGTTCTTGTGTATATAATTATGAAGACCAGATCTGGAATAAATATTTATTGTAGTTACATCAGTTTTAAAATTGGGATGTCTAAGTTAATTCAGAGACTTTGTAATATACAACCATGATTTTTGTTTTCTTCTTAATCCAGAAGGGGGTGCTCTTGCATCACACTTGTACAACAACAACTAGATACTGTGTGCACAAGGCAGATGAAGTGATACACATAATCAAGAAGCCAAGCAGAAATGTTCAAACTAAGAAGCCAAGTTTAAGCTGAATAAAACATTTGCACTGCTTATAAACAGTAATATATTGCTAAGAATCTCACTAGAAAGGCTTTTCTGTGTATACACCTAAACTATTGAACTTGTAAGTAACAGTGACAGATTAGTGACGAAATTGGTGAATGACAACTTTAATTTTGTGAAAAAGGTGCACTAGAGATTATTTGTTGACTTGCTATCATTAATTCTTGTTTATAAGTGGAGAAACTACATAGTTTTGTATTTATGAGTAATTTATTTGCCAATGAGAGTTAAGCAAGTTTTTAGAAGTTCAGCTATAACTTGTATAACTCAAACAGAAGTGTGCAGAAGTATATGCTAAGCTAACATTACTTGGTAAGGAATGTTTGTCCTTAGATAAAATTTTACATCTTGAAATGTACATTTTATAATTACATGTGGAAGCTTTCTAATTAATGGTGGTTAATGAGAGAGGGCAGGTACTTGCAGTGTATTGGCCATTTTTATGTGTTATGTGTAATCCACAACTACCTGATAGTCACTGCCAGATTAGCATTTAAAATTGTCAGGCTTATTTTCTGAGCCATACAAACTCTCTGTTCTTCCTATATTAAAGAATTAAATTTTTCCTCGTCTGAGTGAGGTCTCTGGGGCATAGCCAGCCTTAAACATAGGCAAACTAGGCGGCTGCCTAGGGTGCCACTCTGGCAGGGGTGCTTTTCCAATAATCTGAGTGGTGTAGGTAGACCAGAATGGGGGCACAGGGTGATGTTGGGGGGCACTGTGGAAACCTTTTGCCTAGGGCATCAGTTGACCAAAGGCTGGTCCTACTCTGGGGTCATAAGTTGATGGCTACTAATTGTCCTGAGACTAACAGAAACTCCTGGCAGAGTTTCATTCACCTATTTGGTTCTGGTAGTATGTAGTCAGCTACCTTCTCTGATTCAGGTGTCTGATCCTAAGATCTGTTATAGGAAGTCCCTCAAGTACTATCTTAAATCTCAACTGTTCAGATTTTCACAGAATGTCCAGATTTGTGCCTCATATTTTTGTTCTGTTCCTCATAACATTTATGATTTTCTGAATTTTGTTGACAAATCAGTGAGGACTCTGAATTCACTAAATAATGACAGACATTTGAGTTTAAGACTAGTTATTTCTAAGTTTATAAGAGCAATATTTAAAATTTGTCCCTAATTTTTGGGGCTTTGCATTTTAACATAACACGTAAATCCAAGTTAGCCTTTGTTAAATGCTACATTTATTATTTATTTATTTGATTTATAGCTACCAGAAGAGTGAGTGTTAGCCAGAACATTAACTTTATTTATTTATTGTCATTTGATTACAGGACAAGTCTGACTGGGAAGGTGCCAATTTTCAGTAGAGGCCTGGGGAGAAAAGCTCAAAAGAATTACAAAAGCATTTTAATAACAATAAATTTACAATCTTCAAAAATAGGACAAATACATCTACAATTTAAATAATCCTCTTTTTCTTTTAGCTGTTCCCATTAGGGGTCGCCACAGTGGATCATATGTTTCCATTTCTTCCGGTCCTCTGCATCTTGCTCTGTCATACCAACTACCTGCATGTCCTCTCTCACCACATCCATAAATTTTATCTTAGGCCTTCCTCTTTACCTGGCAGCTTTATCCTTAGCATCCTTTTCCCAATATACCCAGCATCCCTCCTCAGCACACGTCCAAACCAATGCAATCTCGCCTAACTGGCTTTGTCTCCAAACCATCCAACCAGGGCTGACCCTCTAATAAACTTATTCCTAATCCTGTCTGCACTCGTCACACCCAGTGCAAATCTTAGCATCTTTAACTCTGCCACATCCAGCTCTGACTCCTGCCTTTTTGTCAATGTCACTGTCTCCAACCCATATAACATAGCTGGTCTCACTACCCTCTTGTAAACCTTCTGTTTCACTCTTACTGGTACTCGTCTGTCACAAATCACTCCTGACACTCTTCTCCACCCACTCCACCCTGCCTGTACTCTCTTCTTCACCTGTCTTCCACACTCACCATTACTCTGAACTGTTGATCCCAAGTATTTAAACTCATCCACCTTTGCCAACTGTACTCCCTGCATCCACCATTCCTCTATCCTACCTCTCATTCACACACATATATTCTGTCTCAGTCCTGCTGACCTTCATTCCTTTCCTCTCTAGAGCATATCTCCACCTCTCCAGGGTTTCCTCAACCTGTTCCCTACTCTCACTACATATAATGTCATCTGCAAACATCATAGTCCACGGGGACTCCTGTCTGATCTCGTCTGTCAACCTGTCCATCATCACTGCAAATAAGAATCTACAGTTTAAATAATTATACCAAATTAGACATAATGTGAAAATATTCTTATAGATGCAACTTACATGATAGTGATTTATTATTTAGAGAGATTTTAGCCACTTTATAGAGAAACTAAAGTTAAGTTAGTTTAATACAACCAAGAATTGCAATACAAAGTGAGAGAAAAGCAGGCTTATGGCATATTTAGAGAGAAAGTCAGGGGAGAAAAATTGATAAACGTAAGGGAGTGAGTGAAGAAGGGAGAGTAAAGAGATGTGTGGTATAACAGGAATTTTTTCACACTTAGGGATAAGTTTGCCCTGGTGTTGGGCAAGCATCAATAGAGAATGAAGCAAAGACAGTGTACAAAAACAAAAAAGCAGCAAATCATTACAACAGTATCAAAGATGGAAGACAAAGGCCAGGATTCAATAAAGCCTACACTGTTCTAAATGAACAGACAACACAGACATAACTGACACCTTCTTCCTCCTAATTTTAGTTTTCCTACTGGCATTCTTGCAGCCTTAAATATTGACAGGGATTCATACAGGTTACCACAAAGTGTAGACCACATGCACACTTAGTGTAATCTTTTTGAGTGATTAGAAAACACAAACAATTTGATAAGAATTTTATTGAATACATATCGTGTACATTTATAGTAGGCTTTATTGAATCTGGCCCATAGTTTTAAAATGAAATAATGTTGTAAACTTGCTGGAACAGATGGGTCTTCAGAAAATTCATAAAAGAAGATTAACTCAGGTTTCATGATACATGCCTGCAATTAGCACAAACTTCTGTAATAGAGTTAGTGAACTGGAGCGAAGGACATCAGTAGGTCTTTCAAATGAGTTGGGCCTGAATTGTGCTGGGCAGCCATGTCTTGAAAGAGAACAGTACTGCTATTAACAGCCAGTGTCGCTGTATAGATTGAGCAGAACAAACCTTATTTGATCACTGTAGTCAGAACAGTGCCTGCAGAATAATGCATCTGCCAGAAGCAGTCAAGGTTGTAGTCATGTTGCCCAAGGTATAAAGCACTGCTGCACTCTATATGAGAAGAGACCAGGGTATAAGTAACTACAACCAGATCATCAGCTGAAAACAGATTATTGATTCTCAAAATGTTCTATAGAACCTAGGAATCATTTTGTGGAATTATCCAAGTTTGACCCACCATATGACTGAAAAAATGCTTTATTACTATACAATCTTCAATTGTGAATTAAAGCAGTTGACTATTAAACCTGATAATGAAACTCTTATTCTTCATAATAGATGATTACTAGGCTAATAACCCCAGGGGGCCATTTTAAGTCTAGTCATGCATTCTAAATGCATCTGATAAATGTTGATACCCTAGGGTTATTGTTGGGGGTATATGTAGGCTTGGGCATGGGTAGTCAAACATTCATTGGCTGCTTCTGTCTACTAGAGACATAGGTATATAGTTTGACTTAAAATTCATACCAGTCCAGACTATATTGATTAGTTTTGCCTATGAAAATCGAAATGCTTAAATTATGGATGCTATTTGGAAATAGTTTAATACAGTCCAAAGCTTTCAGCTACTTAAGTTATAGCATTATTACTTCTGTAAATGCATTATTTACTCTAAATACAGTTTTGCAAGATGTTATACAATATTGTATGTCTTACTTAGGGTACATAGGGTTAATGCATTAATATTTTGTGGTAATGGTTTAATGCATGCTGAGAACGTTTTTGCATAAATTAGACAAACTAAACTATTGCTGATCTAACTCTTTGAATTCTTAGTTAAATCTGGTAGCATTCATGCATTATATATATTGTCATCATGTCGTCATCATCAATACTCTGTTTCCCATTTGTACATTGGATTGGGGTGCCATATTTACAGTAGTCACCTAGTGTTAATGTTTACACCTCTGAGGTTTTAAATAAGTATATATATATATATATATATATATATAAATATATATGGGTCTACTTTTGTTCTTCAAAAACACACTTTATCGAAGAACAGAAAGCCGAACCCAATTTAGCGAAAGTGCACTTAAACAAAAATGCACTTTTGTGAAAATCAGTTTACTGAAGCACAAAAATAAAACAAAATGCTACTAGAAACACATTGCACCCCCCACACCCCCGATACCTATATATAGGTAGATCGCACTACAGTGGGGAAAAGGGTATATTTCCTTATCCCCACTGTACTGTGCCTTGGTTAACTGATTTTTGCAAAAGTGCATTTTTGTTTAAGTGCACTTTCGCTAAAGTGAGTTTGGCTTTTGTTCTTCGATAAAGTGTATTTTTTGAAGAACAGAAGTAGACCCATATGTATATGTATATATATATATATATATATATATATATACATATATATATATATATATATATGTATATGTACATACACACACACACACACACACACACACACACACACACACACACACACACACACACACACACGCACACACACACACACACACACACACACATGCATGTGTAAATATATATATGCCTAGCTCATGCCCAACAAGGTTTCATGGAGGACCACTTCAGTTGTCTTGTTAACAAATAAAGAAACTATTTTTCAGAATCATATTCTCCATAAATACCAAAAGGAGTGCTAGGACATTGTATTTTATATCATCATTCTTTTCATTTATAATTAAAAACATATAATTGAGTCCTTCCACCAAAGGTTCACTGCCAGCAAAGTCCAACACGTAGAAAATAAAATAGCAGGGAACCACCAGGCTGAGTTTCACTTTTATTGAAACAATAGGGCAATAAAACAACTTTAAAATACAACTGTAAAATCCAAGTGCACCAATAAATAAGCGCTTTCCTGTCTAATGACCTGATGATCTTATTTATTGGTGCACTTGGATTTTATAGTTGTATTTTAAAGTTGTTTTACTGCCTTATTGTTTCAATAAAAGTAAAACTCAACCTGGTGGTTCCCTGCTATTTTATTTTCTACGTGTGTTAATTTATAATTTTCCACTCAGCTGTTTCTGATTTTTCCTCATTTATTCCCTTATCCCTCATGAAATAAGTGATTTTTCTGGCAAACCATTGAGATCACAGTTAAAAAAATATTGCCCCACATTAGAGTTAAAGACCTTTTATTCTTCAGAAAGTAAATGTTAATGCAAATCCTATTATTCTATTAGGTTTCTAAGCAGATAAGAACAACATGTAAAAACTGTCCCTGATTTTGGGCCTTTGGCCATGATTCTTGGGCTAAGATGTTGAGAGTGATGCAGCATGTGATAAGAAATCTGCCACATGCTGAGGGGATTATTTTTGTCTGCCAGGTTAGATTATTGCACTGCTTGCACTGCTATGGCTTTGTCTGAATTCTGTACCTCATTTGAATCTACAGAAAAATAAACTGCACCATTGTAATACAGTGTTTAGTGCTCCTTGCACTTCATTTTTATGCTTTCACAATCTGTTAATTTGTTAACTTGTTTGTAGGCAACTATGATTAAAATTGCTGCATCACAGCGCTTAGTTCTCCAGTTTATAGCTAGAATATCATCTTTTCTGAATGCATTGTGTATCCTTCCTGTTTTGCATGGGCTTTTATCAGGTGCTCTAGTTTCTTTCACATCTTAAAGAAGTGTTGTTAGGTGAACTGTTGATTCTATATGTATGCAAGTACACATGTGAGTGATTGGCTATGCATATCCTGAGACAGACATGTTATACCCAGGACTGGTTCTCTGCCTTATCCTTGTTTATTGTTGGGATAGGCTCCAACTCCCCAGTGATGACAGGATAAAAGCAATTATTAGGATATAGTTTATTTAAATGAAGTTCATTAGTTATTAATGCAAACATTTACATTTTTTGGGGGGAGTGACTTTGTTTGAGCAGAGGACTTGGCTAAATTCATACAACACATTAAAAGAAAAAATAAATAAATTGATGAATCAAAATTTGATCAAAAAGATAAATCTCACTCACAACACATTGTTAACAAGACTGCATTGTCAGGTTGCTACAGTTGTGCTCTATTAAGCATATCTGTAAAGAGCTTAATTTGCATAGCACTGTTATTAGCCTGCTGCATGTTTTATGTGACCTGATTACATATTCTTAAAGGAGATAAAAGGATGTCGTGTTGAACAGAAGTTTAATCTCCAAGGTAAGCTTATTACCAACATATCCTGACTTAAACCTGCATTGAGTCACACAGTGGAAAGTCTCACATTCCTCATTGGGCTGGTTTAATGGCCATAGAATATTGGTTGGACCTGGCCTCATTATACAGTCCAGGCTTCAATACTTTTTTATTATGTCTCACGGAACATGTGTTGACAAAAATGTTTTTTATTTTAAAGAGGAATGCTATTTACAACTCAGTGGTACTGCTATGGGTGCATCTTTTGCACCCATTTATGTGGACCTTTCCATGAGATTTGTGAAAGTACAAATTATTTATGATGATTCCCACAACATCTGTCTTGAGGCCATGGACATCTGGATAGGTGTTCAGATGATTGCTGGTGGGTCTGTCGGTCTGATGTCACATATTTATTGAAATTTGTACAATACTTAAATGACAACAAATGGGGTATACAATTCACAGTGCATCTTGACCCCAGACAAATTACCTTTCTGGCTGTATTGATAAATGTGGAGTTGAAGGGACACTTAGTCAGGTTTTCAGAAAATTTCCTCAACTGAATACCCTTCTGCATATGGATAGTTGCCAACCCCCCCCCCCCTCACATTGTCAGAAATATGCTCAAAGCTCAATTTCTTAGATTGAAAAGAATTGGTTCTTCCCGAATCAGAATATAAAAAAAGAGGCTGATGATATGCTGTGGAAATTTTGTGATAGGGGATACATATATTCTGATGTTGTGTGAACATTTAATTCTACTCAGAAGGTTAATAGAGCACAGTTACTGAGATACAAGCCCAAAAAAAATCTGGAAATATACCCAGGCTCATCACAAATTTTGGTAATAATACAAAGTGTCTTTTATGGCTCTTGTACCATAAGTACTGGTATATTTTTTTACTGGATGATGATTTAAGGAACATTTTAACAGCTAAATGTTTGTTTACATTTAGATGTGGAAAAATTTTGGAGGGTTGGTTCAATCACTGCAAAAAGAACAATAGAGTGTGTCAAACTTCAGGACAATCAACATTAGGGGGACAGTTGATCAAGGGATGCCAACCTTGTGGACATCGTAACAGTTGTAAATATGTCTGTAAAAGAGAGTATTTTTCATCTTCCAACATTTCAAAGGTTTTTCAAGTGAAGGTGTTTGGAAATTGTAATACTGATTGGGGGATATATTTGACCACATGTAATTGCTCTGCTTTTTATATTGGGCAGACGTCTTGCCCATTGAAGTTCAGGATTACAGAGCATTTGAATGATATTGAATGCATAAAATCATCCAATGCCCTATATAAATGTACTTTAAAACATAATACAGCTATGTTCCATTTTATAATCATTGATAAAATCAGTTTGGATAGGAACAGCAAAGGAGGGTGGCATAGGTTACTTGACCAAAAAGAAAAGGGTTGGATTATTAGGTTAGGAGGGTTATTTTCCCCAGAGTTGAATGACTGTGAATAACCAATCAGAGTATGGCAGGAACTATTTATGGGTTGATGTAATTGTCTTTTTTTACACTGATGAAGGCTTAAGTGGCCAAAACCAGTATGTAAAAATAAATCGTTGTATTGGAGGTTGTGTGCTGGCTTTTGGGTTTTTTTCTGGATCTTTGTGGTTGGGCTGTGCACCTAGAACGTACTTGCGTATATCAGTTGGTTTATGATAGACTCCAACTCCCTAGGGAGGACAGGATAAAAGCAGTTATTAGGGTATAAATGATTTACAGTAAGTTCACTAGTTATAAATGCAAACATTTACAGTTTTTTGGGGGGTGATTTTGTTTGAGCAGAGGAATTGGCTAAATTCACACAACACAGAAAAATAAATAAATAAATAAACTGCATGAATCAAAATCTGATCAAAAAGATACATCTCACTCAAAGCACGTTATTAACAAGACTGCATTGTCAGGTTGTTACAGTTGTGCTCTACTAGGCATATCTGTAAAGAGCTCCATTTGGACGGCACTGTTACTAGCCTGCTGCATGTTTTATGTGACCTGATTACATATTCTTAGAGGAGACGTGAGGATGTCTTGTTTAATCTTCAAAGTAAGCTTATTACCAACATATCCTGACTTAAACCTGCATTGTGTCACACAGTGGAAAGTCTCATCCCTCCCCTTAAATAAAGACTCAAAAAGTTACAAATAAATAATATATATTTGTTTTAATTTAAAAACTATTGCAAATCATTGATTATTTTTCAAACGCCTTTGTAATACTAGCTTCTGTGATTTTTCTCATTTATTTTCTACCATCCTGATTCCTGAGGGCAGCACTAAAATATTAATATACTGGCTATGCAGACTTATATACTATGATATATTCATAACATCCTATAAATCAGGATGGCAGAACAAGATATAAAAGAATATTCTGGGGACATTTTCAGCTAGAAACAGGATAAGCATTGGACTGCTCTAGGACATGCCCCTGTGGCTGGAATAACAGACACTAGACAGCTTGGTGCTATGATTGTAAAGACCCATGCACCCCTTGAATGCCTGGCATGCACTCATATGTGGGAATCAGTAAATGTACCTTTTAGAAACTTCGACAAATGCCATAGTCTAGAATGCCACGTCAAACCTTGGCATTTCTCAAAACATCTCAATAACTGTTTAACGGTTAATACCTCAACTATTATCACAGTCCTAAAATGTACTCTGTTTTGAATGATATGCAGCAGTAATGACACAAGTTAAGAAACGGTCCAAGAAGAAAGATTAACAATGTAGCTAAATATCATGGATACACTGTCTGCTATGCTGCTATCTTCACCTACCATAGTATAAAACTGAAACAAATAGCTGCAGTGACAACTCTTAGCCCTGTATGAAAGTATTTAGTCCTGATAGTCAATTTTCTAACAATTAAGAGGTCTAGAAGGAACATTAGTTTTCAGGGGAGAAAGGAGGGGATAAAAATCTGCCCAGATGAGTCAGGTTTGCTAGAAAATTATCTTTCTCCTTGTGATAAGAGATAAGAAACACTCCTCATAACTGTTGTGTGTTTGATAAAGAATATAAGAATATTCTTGTCATTTTATCATTAATTTGTATAACAGAAAGTAAGACTGTAAAAATATTCTTTATAGTATTACTTTTAAAAAAAACATTTTATTCTGAATTTATTACAGGAGCATTAAACATAAAAACTAATCCCTGTTCTGTTTTACTGGCAGTATTTTGAAATAAGGTACAATACCGTAATATAGTTATTAACTGACAAAAAAGTTATGCTTTACGTGCTAGTTATAACACAAATGTATTTGCAGTATGTTAAATCATATTTTGCTCTTTTTCAATAAAAAGAAATACATTTGTGACAGAATAATGTGGAATGCATGTGAACTGCTGTATACTTTAAAACAGAATGTCTGCTGTAGTAAATACAACCACTAACTATTTGTTAGAAGCTGCAGGTGATTCATTGAAGCAGTGGAAGACAAAAGTACAATACATACTCAGTTTACATTTGTACATGCACTTTAAAATATGTTAACTGTAATGAATATCACTGCATAACGTTAGGTGGATTGGATACTCTAAACTGGCCCTAAGCATGAGTGTGTGCATGTGTGTGCCTTCCGTGGAAGGTTGGGTGCCAGGCTGGCAACTCGACACCGTAAAACTCCACTGCCAAACATGAGCAGACAGGTGATTCGCTGTGGTGACCCCTAACCGGGAAAAGCCAAAAGAAGAAGAAGATTCTCCAGGGACAGACAAAGTAAATACAGTTCTATAATCGGTTTGCTCAAATAAGTGTTAATTCCAGGCTGATTCACTGCAAAGACATACCTAAAGTTTTCTATATTTAACACTAAATACTTAAGTTAGAAAAGCACAACAGTTTCTTGGTCTGTGTTTACTTCTAAAAGTTTTCACAAACATTTTGTGACCTCATTTACCTATAACATCCTTGTGTGTGTGTGTGTGTGTGTGTGTGTGTGTGTGTGTGTGTGTGTGTGTGTGTGTGTGTGTGTGTGTGTGTGCGTATTTTTTTACACAAACACATATGTATTTAAGTATATGTATATATGTGTAAACCTTGGCTCTTGATGATTGTCACTGTTGATGTTACACCCCGATCCCATGTGCAAAAATGGGAAAAAGAAGTTGTAGATGGATGGATGGGTACACACACACACACACACACACACACACACACACACACACACACACACACACACACACACACACACACATTTATTTATTTGAATTTGTTAACAAGGGTAAACCACTGATCCAAACTGACCAATTTTATTCTCAGCCCATATGCATATATACATATACATGAATATACATGCTATCTGTCCATCTTTATAATAAAAACATATATTATATATATTATATATATTATATTGTATTACATTATAGTCACACACAAACATATCCAACATGAGCCTTAAAAAGCATGTGCAACAGCATCTTAAACTTTAGAGTAAATTAAGGAGCTGCTTGGTATTGACTGAATATATGATTATGCTGATTTTAGTACTTAATTAAGACTGACATCTACTACAGAAAATTACAGAAGAAACATATCCTGTATTGAATAACTTATCCTGATCTTGTATTTTTTTATTTTTAAACCAATATCATTAATATGATTAACCAAACTTTGTAAAAAAATATTTCAAATCTGACAAAATGTGTAACACAACTTCTTTCTCACCTCATTTAACTGCTTTTCTTCAAAGTTAGAATTCATAGAATCAAATGATCTTCCTCGTCTTGGTCCATCAATCCTGTTGCAGTACATTCTGATTTCCTCTCGGTATATGTCTGGTAACTAGTAGGAATTAGGATAGCTTTGGATGAGTTACTGACCCTTTCCTAAGCTCTGAAAGTCTGGCTCTTCTATTTATGGGCAGAAGGAGGAGCCCTAAGGCAAAGTCTTAATTACATCCTAAGGCAACTTGGAAAAAGGTACCAAAGCAACGTCACTGTGGTATTAACAGAAACACAGTGAATTTCCAACAGCTTCAAAAGCCCTCAGTTTAAACAAAGGAAGGGTGATAATATTCTACCTTTGCTAAAAATACAGGAGTGTGTATATCTGGCTCATTTTCAAGGTAATGAAAAGTGATGTCACATATTTCCTTTTACTGGAAGTTAAATACTCCAGGAAGCAGAAAAGGTGATACAAATTGTGTAACCTCCATGAAACTTGTCAGACTAATTGCTTTCAGCTTTGTTTGGATAGTTTCCCATTTTATTTGTCCAGAACATAAAGAGAATAGCTGTCCATTCAATGAAAGGACAAATGTATAAATTTGCAGAACCCGGTACTTCTGAAAATATATAGCTGTAGTAAAGATGTCTGATATTCTTCTCATTCTCCACATCTGCTGTATGATTGTAAGGTTTTGTTACATTTACAGCATTTCCATTTGCATAATTTTGAAGTGTCAGTGTAGTTTGTGGCATGTAGCAAACTATTATTTCTTTTTGCTCTTCATTTGTAAATATATGTTATCTGCTAAATAAAAATAAAATGTCTAGTAATAAACAAAATGCCAGTTAAAAATATATTGAACAGAATGTTACTTATTATCTATTAGTAGAAATATTATTTCTGTCTGCTAAACAGCTGTGTTATAGGAAGCTTTGTGCATTTTTGAGAGGAACAAACTTATTAGTACTGCATTAATAACTGTTTTATATTACCACTGAAACAAACGAAGAATAAATAGTGTACTTCAGTTGTTACTTAAATTGCTATACGTGTGCCTTACCCATTTCTGTATATTACAGCTGCAGTTCTTTATATCCTAGCTTAACTATTTCTCAAGCCAAATGATAACTGTACCTCATTCAGGTTTACTGTCCAGAGTTTTACACAAAATAAACATGCACAAGTTACTCACAGTTTCGTTCTAAAACCATACTCCTTCACATTACAAAAAGGGATCATTTTCATTAAAATATCTTTTGGTAAGCAACAAATCTAATGAAGCTTTATGTACTGAAAATAGCTAGCAATGTAAGTCATTGCTAATGCATGTAAATTTGAAATTAATATTATTGTTTTCATTCAGCTGTTATAACAAAGTGATACATGCAGTCAGGCTACAATGAGCCCGCTTAATGATGTGCATGTCATGTGGTTCTAGCAGGAAATGTATCCAGAACTGATAGTGTATCTTTCACAGGCCAGCTTGAATAGATATGAGAAATGGCAGTCATGCCTCAAAAAAAACTCCTCTCCTTTTCTTAATTTAGATGCAAAAGAAAAGAGTACCATCTAACCATATGTTATAAAAAACATCTAATATTTCAGCAGTGGGATATTATTGTCTGTTCAGTGTCATATAATCACGCTTGTTTTTTTTTAAAATTTGCAGCAAAGAAAAATAAAAGCTGAAGTTTGCCAATCTGACATTTTCTTAACTAATGAAAGGTTATTCGTTGCATTTTATAAACTTGTTTCATTCCATTGATGTCGTATTATAAAAACGTTAGTTATGTTACTGATGCATGTTTTATGCCATCACTTCATAAGCTGATTTCTGGAAGTGAGATATAAGTTTTGCAATCTAGGAACACAGTATTATAAAAGTAAGACAGTTCCCCTTTTCTGCGTATTAAATAGTAAGACATTTTTAATTCGCTGCTGTTCTCTTTGCTTATTTTATGTTTAGCACTTCTTTATTCTTTGAATTATAATGCTGAGTAACTAGACAAATAAACATTGCATAACAGTAAAACATGAATAAGAATGAATACATCGAAATGTTTTAGTTGTCCTTTACTATTTTTTTCCATTCATTGCCATGGGCTCCTTGAGCTTAAGACTGGACAACGAATGGAAACTGCAAAAGACACTTTCATAGGTTCATAGGTTCATAGGTGTGTACTAGGCTAATGACCCTGGAGCCTTTAAAAGCCTAGCCCATAGGATTACCCTGGCATCATGCCACCCAACCTTAGTTCCCAGTGCCTCTGTCGAGTAGAGCCACTGGAATGATCCCTGGGGTGAATTTTCTATTTCCCATCCACTCATCAAGATTTCTCTTTAAGACGGCCAGTGAGGCACTCCACCTGACATGTATGGAAGCCTATTCCATAGCATGGGCAGTCTGTGGGTTATGAACCTGTCCCTCCAGGTTGTCCTGTTGATTGTGATAATGACGTTGAGGTTAAATTGAAGTTAAATAATTGTTCTATCAACAAGCATAATTTAAAGTAATATGCAGCATAAGAATGTAAATTCTTAAACAAGATACAAAATGCTTACAGCTGTGTTTAAAATCCATTAAATATTGAAGTGCATTAATATTACAATAAATTCAAACACTTGGATATTTTAGTTTAATAGGAGACAGTGAGTAACCTGATTCTGATGGTATTTAAGAATATGTATGAAAAAATAAATCTCTTCCATGGCATATAAATTGTATATTTAAGCCACTAAATTATTTTCATATGTTCAGCCTTCTTATCCTTCCATAAACATCATTGAAATAGCCTAGTCTTAAAAGAACATATATGAAAATAAAGATAGTAATAAAGAGCTAGTCATGCAAATGATATTCTGTTAATTCTTTGATAAATCAGAAAATCATTTATAATGTGACTGTTTTGAGTTTCTTCTGGCATGCTATTAAATCAGGAAAGTTTGGCCTGTCCATTCTTCCCAGGTGTTTACTGCAGAGCTTATTGCTTAAGACATCTCAGTGTCCAGTAAATTATCCTTTTGTTAGCCCATGTTGGAGTCTTGGATAATATCCACTTGATAATTTTCCCTCTTTGCTTGCACAATATTCACCTTCTGTGCTTTTTCAAAATATGCATGAAACTGTTATTTTTGCAATTGCATCTTCCAGTATTAGCCAGAGCTAAACTCTATAGGAAAGTAGGGCTTATCCTCCAAGACCCCTGATTTTCACTGCGAGTTTCAGTATAACTTTTTGTTTCTCCTGAAATGCAGACTCTTTACTGATCTCTGCTTATCACTAAAAGGCATGATAATGTATCTACCAATATTTTCTATTCTAAAGAACATTCTGCCATCCTATAAAATTCCCTAATCAGAATTTTAGAGTCATGCCTGCACCAGCTTAGTTGACCTCCTTGAAACATCACCATCTTTTCTCATTCCTGAAGTATACTTGTAAATTGGGCATAAACAACCATGCATGAACCCTTTAGTAACTGACTTAGCACAACTACTTACATCTATTTTTTGTGAACACCAAGCACAACAATTGCCATACTTTTTAGTGCTGAAATGTCCTGTTTTTTGAGGCCATCAGCTACAGCAGTCCAGATGTCTTGTCTTTTTAGAATTAGGATCTGTAATTCCTGTGTAATATATTCTTCTCCATGATTCTGTAGATAAGTTTAAGGGATTGTGATTTTTCTGCACTGTCTGGAGTATAACATATGTTAATCACTGCTTCATCTTCCCAAAGTCTATGTTAATTTTTGTTCTTCCCTTCGGTGCGTGCAACCAGTTACAAAGCTTATTATCAGGAGTCTTATTAGTTGCACTGTAGTTGATTGTTGAAGACACTAAGGTGTCCATTGCTAAGTCTTACAATGAGGACACATATTTCAGTAGTATAGCAGTTCCTCTTAGATGTATGTTCTAGTACCAGTAGAGCACATTTATTATTATTATGTTTTTCTTTAGGAAAAATCATTGTAATCACTGTATGAGAAAACAGTTTCCTTCTTCTCCAATGGGCACAAGTACGATTATTCCAGCATCCTGTTATTTGCCTGAATGAACTTCATCGTTCTCAGAACAAATGTTAAGCTGTCAGATATCATCATCAGCAGCAGCAGCAGTCACTGAGCATGTCAGTCATTTTCCAGTAACTAATATTCTAAGCATATATAGCTGTATTTCAGAGTGATCAGGATATAGAAACATCACCAGAACAAAATGCATTACCAACGCAGGTGAAAGTTAACTGAAACACACTGGCACAGAGTTCCTCTTTGTCTTTTACAGTAGAAACACAGGTCCTTTGCTTATTCTTATTGCTGTATAAACTCAGATTCTTAAACCAGCTGTTTAGAACTTATAATTCTTAAATCAGGTTTTATCAGAAAATGAAGGATATAATTGTGCTGGAGTTATTTAAATATTAAGTATTTCTAGAATTTGTGTTTCATGACCCATTAATTGTTCAATTTGTATCTTTTTCATAATGCATTTTTCAAATTCAGCTGTGTCAGACTTCCTCTAGTAACAGATTACTACATAACATACTGCATACCTCTTTAGTTTTAAAGGGTTGCATATACTCACCTGCAAACATAGAAAAATCTTCTGCTTTGTAACATTTGGGTTAGCATTTCCTCCCTTCTGTCTCTCTGTGTGTTTATATTTATATATATATATATATATATATATATATATATATATATATATATATATATATATACATATATACATATACTCACTTCTCAGTTGGTGCACTAATCACGGCTTGCAGAACACTGAAACTGTGTGCACGGATAAGAACATATTCAACAAACAGAACCCAGCACTAGTTTACCATGTTGTAAACAATAGTTGTGTTGAGCAAAATAAGGTTTGACCCATATTTCTTTATCTGGTTTATTAATCCTCCTTTACAATGGCTTCGGACAGCCACGACTCCACAACAAGCAAACCGGTTTCACCCAATAGGTGTCCTCAGTGCTCAAATGCCTGGATTCACTTGTAACACATTCATATACATTTTTTCAAAACTTTTTTAAAGTGACAGATCATTTTACAGCAAAATACATGTGAACATGCATCTCTGTTTTTAGAGGCTGACTGAGCTAATGAGCTTAGCACATTATTGAACAATAAAATAAAAATAAAAATCATCCTATTCTGATTGATAATATTTACCTGCTAGGCATATTTAGAAACATAAGACACAAATAACTTGTTAGAAATACTGTATATTAAAGATTCTCATTTAATCTTGGTTTATAAAGAGCTCCCAACTTTAGTATCCACATCTTCTCTTTTGAATCTAATATTTTATGTTTCTTTATTGTAGTAATGTTATCACCTAACACCTTATCTATCCCCACAAAAATGAAATGTGCACCTCTGTGATCTACCTGGTGCTTATACAAAGCACTACGAGTTTTTTTGCAGTTTATATCACTAACATGAAGGACAATCCTATATTTAAAAGGTCTGGAAGTCTGCCCAATATAGAAAGCACCACACTTATATACTACCATATTGATGGTCCAATCAGTAACACATGTTATTGAGACCCTAATATCATAGACTCTAGTAGTGTTAACAGATGAGAAGGACTTGGTTTTAGATACTACCTTACAGTATACACAATTCCCACAGAATGTGCTTCCTCTCATACATTCTCTTTGTATTGTTTTATTCATAAAGGAAGTTTTTTTTATGTTTATTGAGATATTCTCCTAAATTCATCCCCCTACGGTAACCAAAGTTGCAATGTTCATCTACCATCTGTTCAAAAAAGGGTTCATTTTTTAAAATCGACCAATGTTTCTCTACAATTTGCTTTATTTTAAATGTATTAGTACCATAGTAGTGATGAATCTCAATTTATCCACTGTCTTAACATCCTTCCCATTATCTGTACTTAACTTACTTCTATCCTGTATTCTACCCTGTTCAAGGGCACTGGAAATCAGCCTATCATATCCCCTATGTAGAAATCTATCATGCATATCTGCTGTTTCTTTTTCAAAATCTTGCTCTCTACTACGAATGTGCTTTAATCTAACAAATTGTGCTTTTGGTATATTTTTGGCTATGTGTCTAGGGTGGCAACTTCTGGCTTCCAATATTGAATTTTTTGTAAAAGGTTTCCTAAACATACTAGTTACTACTGTTCCATCAATCAATTTAGTAGCATTAACATCTAAAAAATCAATATTGAATTGTTCTATTTTGCTAGTAGATTGTATCCCAAAAGTATTATTATTCAAATAATTGATAACTTCATACCATTTTTCGATTGTCCCCGCTCAGACACACCAACATTCATCAAAATATCTTCGCCACATGTCCATATATTGTTTAAATTCATTTGTGTCATTGTATATCATTCTAGCCTCTAAATAGCCCATAAAGAGGGTTGCATAAATGGGTGCAAAATTTGTACCCATAGCAGTACTTGTCATTTGTAAAAAACAATCAGTTTTATACATAAATGCATTATGTTCTAAGACGATGCTTAACATTTTAAGCACAAAGTCAATCTGGGCTCTAGTATACAACCCAGAATATTCAGCCCAATAGCTGACTGCAGCCAGGCCCATTTTATGAGGAATACTGGTATACAATGGCTGGACATCTAAAGTACACAGATATGCATGTATAGGGATTTCAATATCACTCATGAGTCTAAAAAATTCAGTAGTGTCTTTAATCCTAGCTCTAATCAATGGCAATAATATTTTTTAATTTGCCTTCTAGGTAAATAGACAGTGGTTCAATCAATGACCCCTGATTTGACACTATTGGTCTCCCTGGAGGGTTTAAAATTGTCTTGTGTATTTTAGGTAGTATGTAAAAAGTGGAAGGTTCCATTTCATCAACCCTCAGCTGTTCACAAATTTCTTTTGTTAGCATCCCCTTAATGACAACATCTAGAAATGTATCAATAATAACTTTAAATCCCCTGTTTGGATCAAAAGGTAGTCTCATAAATGAAATAGGATCACTAAGCTGTCTCATTACTTCTTTATCGTATTCATTAGACTTCCGTAACACTATTGCCCCACCTTTATCTGCTTTTGCTACCACCTTGTCATCATTTCGTAGATTTTGCAAAGCATCTCTCTGCTTTTTATTTAAATTACTACTGTAATTTTTAAAAATGATATCCTGATTTTTATGAAGTTCATGTAATACACGTTCTTCAAACATCCTAACAGTAGGGTGGTAAGGGGGCTGAAAAGTTGACTATTTAATCTTAAATTCACATGTTGATGCATTTTCATTCTTGTCCTTAAAGAAAAACTTTAAGTTTAATAAATGACAAAAGTTTTTAACATCTGTAACAGTAGACACATGAGATACATAAAATGCAGGCACATAATTCAGACTTTTATTGAGTATATCATTTTCATCTTTTGTTAAAGTATAAGGTGTCAAATTCACTACCAATTCGTTCTCGTTATGTGCACCAACTAATGATGGAATTATGTCTCTAACATCATTCTGAATTCCTGTTCCACATTTCAAATATCTATGCTTCCTTCCCCCTCATCTAAAGGGCCCTTGGTACGCTTTATTATAGGTGATAGAATATCCCCTTGTTCTAGTATTTCTACATCAGTATCAGTTGGGTTTGAAGAAAATTCAGAAGTGCTAGAGTCACCTTGAATAGTGTTAACACTAGTTTTTCTCAATATTGAATGAGCCCTTTTTCTCTTTATAACACCTTTATTTTCTTTTTTATCAGTGTTAAAACGCACCATCCGTTTTTTCTGTTTCCAAGTATACATTGCTCCATCTTTAAAGTCATTCATATCTCTAGTATATTTTTTCATTTTATGTGCTTGTAAATCTTTTTCATAGCTTTCCATCTCCTGCTTATACTTGTTATTTCTCATTACAAAACTACTGTCATTAGTGAACATTTGTAAATGTTCATAACTCTCATTGACATCTGCTGTAAGTTGCACCAAATGTCTATCATAGTTGTTGTGACTTTCGGCTTTTCCCAGTTAGGGGTCGCCACAGCGGAATTCCGGTCCGCTAATGATTGGCAGTTGATTTTTACGTACTGAGTTGCCAGCCCTGACGCACAACCTTCAACGAAGGTACGCCCATTCACACATGTCTCCACGCAGAAGACGCTCTAACTGAGAGTCAAACCGGACAGCGTTTTATTGTGAGGTGACAACGCTACCACAGCACCACCACATAGTATTCAACTAAAAGTTCCAAAAACATTTTTGATGTTACCTTCTCTATGTCTCACCATTTATTAGTGAAATACTCATCTTGACCCACACCCGGCTCTACATAAACACGTAGACCTCTCAGCACTATTCCCACAGCCAAATATGCCTTCAGTAGCTTAATGTGCCATACATTACTTCTAAACTTCTTCGATCGCTCAGTCAAGCATCTAAAACATGTCTCAATGTCTACATCCATCCCTTTCTTGTTTGAATTATGTGTCTGCAAAAATGTTTTTTCACCTCCAGAAAACATTGTGATGTCATCCTTGTCCGAAGCCAAACCATCCAAGTATCCTCGCAAGTCAAACCCTGCAGCCATATCCATTATATGCTCAAATTAAACTCAATTGTTGTCCAAAAATCACCAAAGCAGTAACTCAGCACTTGCAGTGCAATTCCGCTCACTTCTCAGTTGGTGCACGTAATCACGGCTTGCAGAACTGAAACTGTGCACTGATAAGAACATATTCAACAAACAGAACACAACACTAGTTTACCATGTTGTAAACAATAGTTTTGTTGAGCAAAATAAGGTTCGACCCATATTTCTTTATTTGGTTTATTAATCCTCCATTACACTGGCTATGGACAGCCACAACTCCACAACAAGCAAACCGTTTTCACCCAATAGACGTCCTCAGTGCTCAAATGCCCGGATTCACTTGCAACACATTCATATACATTTTTTCAAAACTTTTTTAAAGTGACAGATCATTTTACAGCAAAATACATGTAAACATGCACCTCTGTTTTTAGAGGCTGACTGAGCTAATGAGCTAATGAATCTGGGCATTTTAAATTTTAAAATTGATTGAACCACTGTCTATTTATCTAGAAGGCAAATTAAAAATATTATTGCCATTGATTAGAGCTAGGATTAAAGACACTACTGAATTTGTGAGACTCATGAGTGATATTGAAATCCCTATACATGCATATCTGTATACTTTAGATGTCCAGTTATTGTATACCAGTATTCCTCATAAAATGGGCCTGGTTGCAGTCAGCTATTGGGCTAAATATTCTGGGTTGTATACTAGAGCCAAGATTGACTTTGTGCTTAAAATGTTAAGCATAGTCATAGAACATAATGCATTTATGTATAAAACTGATTGGTTTTTACAAATGAGAGGTACTGCTATGGGTACAAATTTTGCACCCATTTATGCAGACCTCTTTATGGGCTATTTATAGGCTAAAATGATATACAATGACACAAATGAATTTAAACAATATATGGACATGTGGCAAAGATATTTAGACAGTTGTTGGTGTGTCTGGGTGGGGACCATCGAAAAATGGTATGAATTTATCAATTATTTGAATAATAATACTTTTGGGATACAATTTACTAACAAAATAGAACAATTCAATATTGATTTCTTAGATGTTAATGTTACTAAATTGATTGATGGAACAATAGTAACTAGTATGTTTAGGAAACCTTTTACAAAAAATTCAATATTGGAAGCCAGAAGTTGCCACCCTAGACACATAGCCAAAAATATACAAAAAGCACAATTTGTTAGATTAAAGCACCTTTGTAGTAGACAGCAAGATTTTGAAAAAGAGGCAGCAGATATGCATGATAGATTTATACATAGGGGATATGATAGTAGGCTGATTTCCAGTGCCTTTGAACAGGGTAGAATACAGGATAGAAGTAAGTTAAGTACAGATAATGGGAAGGACGTTAAGACAGTGGATAAATTGAGATTCATCACTACCTATGGTACTAATACATTTAAAATAAAACAGATTGTAGAGAAACATTGGTCGATTTTAAAAAAATATCAGTTTTTTGAACAGATGGTGGATGACCATTGTAATTTTGGTTACCGTAGGGGGAAGAATTTAGGAGAATATCTCAATAAACATAAAAAAACTTCCTTTATGAATAAAACAATACAAAGAGAATGTATGAGAGGAAGCACATTCTGTGGGAATTGTGTATACTGTAAGGTAGTATCTAAAACCAAGTCCTTCACATCTGTTAACACTACTAGAGTCTATGATATTAGGGTCTCAATAACATGCAATACTGATTGAATCATCTATATGGTAGTATGTAAGTGTGGTGCTTTCTAAACTGGGCAGACTTCCAGACCTTTTAAACATAGGATTGCCCTTCATGTTAGTGATATAAACTGCAAAAAAACTTGTAGTACTTTGTATAAGCACCAGGTAGATCATAGAGGTGCACATTTTATTTTTGTGGGGATAAATAAGGTGTTGGGTGATAACATTACTACAATAAAGAAACATAAACTATTAGATTCAAAAGAGAAGACATGGATACTAAAACTGGGAGCTCTTTATAAACCAGGATTAAATGAGAATCTTTAATATACAGTATTTCTAACAAGTTATTTGTGTCTTATGTTTCTAAATATGCGTAGCAGTTAAATATTGTCAATCAGAATAGGATGATTTTTATTTTATTTTTCAATACTGTGCTAAGCTCATTAGCTCAGTCAGCCTCTAAAAACAGAGGTGCATGTTCACATGTATTTTGCTGTAAAATGATCTGTCACTTTAAAAAGTTTTGAAAAAATGTATATGAAGGTGTTGCAAGTGAATCCGGGCATTTGAGCACTGAGGATGCCTATTGGGTAAAACCGGTTTGCTTGTTGTGGAGTCGTGGCTGTCCAAAGCTGTTCTATTTGAGGATTAATAAACCAGATAAAGAAATATGGGTCAAACCTTATTTTGCTCAACACAACTATTGTTTACAACATGGTAAACTAGTGCTGGGTTCTGTTTGTTTTGTATATATATATATATATATATATATATATATATAAATAAATATATACATATATATATATATATATATATATATATATATATATATATATAAAGCGAGAGAGAGTTATCTACCTTTCTTTACCAGAAAAGTTTGACCGGTCGAAACTTTTTTAGTAGAGGCCTGAGGAGAAAAGGTTCACATTGCAAACATTTGTACAAACATCATCAGCATGAGTTAGCAGTAGATACATGCACTTAAACACATAAGTAGACACATTTAAAGATATAAGTATTTTATTAGATACAGTTTGAAGATAATTTAACATGTTTTATAGGCTATTGATTTGTCAGGATCTCAAGAAGCCTGGCCATACATTCTCATGGTAGTTTTTAGCCCTTATATTTTGCATATAAATAATCCAGAGATGGACAAACAAGGATTTGTTGGGACATTTACACATTCTCCTATCCATGATGGACAGGGATGCTAAACCAGGAGTAAATTTGCTGTTACACATTCATTCATTTAAACTAGATTTGAATAGAGTAAAAGATCTACTTTGCTTTATGTGGAGAGGAAGATGGTTCCACAGAAGTGATATACTTTGTGACACAAACCAGTCTTTCCAACATGTTCTGTTAATTTTGTAAAACAGACTGAGACCCCTTAAGTGGGTCTTTATGATACCATTGGAGTTGCAAATGTGTACTACAGCTGACAGAATAGGGTCTGTTGAAGCTCTATATGCAAGGCACTGGCTGCCTCTCAGTAGGCTGTATGATACTGAGAAGAAAGACAAGGATTTGGGATGATATACATAGTTTTTATGTTTTAGGCCCTTGGTTTGTTACTGAGAGAACATTGTCATTCCAGTTGCCACAAGTGTTTGGACAAGTACATACAAAAGGGGGCATTATACACAATAATCAGCCTGATGAGTGATGAGTACATTAGAATGATTACATCCCTGGATCTGAACATAACATCTTTAGGTATAAGCTGTGGGATGAAAAAGGACTTCCTTACAACAGTGGAAATGTGTTGATCAAAGGACAGCTCATTGTCAGCGTAGGTTCCCAAATATCTGACAATGTTATCAATTTTCTGAGGTGTGCTGTCAGTATTACAAGAAGAGTTATGTTTGCTGAAGGATACAATTATACACTTCTTAGCATTTCATTTTAGTTCATGGTTTTGGGACAGGCCTTCCTGTTGGATCTTGGTGTCCTCAGGGGAGATTATGTTGGCACCAACTGTGCAGTCAGCCACAAGCTGTTAACATCAGCTTTGGCCTTTGAGAAAAATAAATTCCAAAGAGGAGTGGCCCAAGGACTGAACCCTGGGTTAACTGCTAGTGATAGGTCTTTTGTAATAGCTAGTGCCACCTACCACAAATTCCTGGGTTCTGTTTGTGAGTCAATTTATCTAGTGAATTATTTAGGGACTGACATTTATCTGGAAGAGATTGTCTACAATACCTTAGTGTGGGATAGTATAAACACCTTTGTGAGATCTAGATACGTGTTGTGCACTGTTTTGCCTTCTTGCTTTGCTTCAGTAACTTTTTCAAAGAAGTTGACTGGGTTAAGAGGACAGGACCTGCCCTTGATGAATCTGAACTGGGGTAGGTGAGTCTGTAGGTTATTATTGATTCCATAATGATCCTTTTAATAGCCTTAAAGATGATATAATTTCTTGGGTCTGTTGAAGCTCCCGCCTTTTTTGCAAGGGGAATGGCTGTTGCGGTTCTCCATTCATCCATCATAAAGCCTGTTCTGAGGCTGATATTGAAAATCTTCTGTAGGGGATCAGACAAGTTATATTTCAGGCTGATCAATAGACCACCTGATATGTTATCTGCTCCATAGACATAGTGTTCTTTGCCTTAGATAGCACCTTGATAACTAGTTGGGAGCGCTGAGTTGGATTTATTATTGCATGTAATATTTTTTTCTTTTATTATAGAGCCTATTATATACATGGGTCTACTCCTATATCCTGAAAAGCCACAATACCGAAAACCGGAAACTCAAGACAAAAAAGATGAAACTCACAATCACGAATCTCATAAGTATTCCCAGGGCAAGTAAACACTTGTCCACAGGGGGAATTATGCCCTTTTTCCACTGTAGTGTGATCCTGGAGTTGGTATATATTAGGTAGGAGGGGTGTGGGTGGCATAGCCTCCACCTGGGTTTTAGCTATAGTGTGCTATGATTTACTGTTGTTTTGGGCAAGTATTCACTTGCCCTGGGAATACATATATGATACATGATTGTGCATTTCATCCTTCTCATCTCCATCTTCCAGTCTTTGGTATTGTGACTTTTCAGGATATATAAGTTGACCCATAGATATAGATATATACAGGCACTGTATTGAACATACAGTGTCCTGACAGATCAACATCCAAACATTGAACGCACTCAGAACAATACATTCTGCACATGCTCTGGCAGGTGATTTTGCAAGGACCAAGCCCTCCTGTACCCCCCAATGTGGGGGCCTACACCCCCAACCCCATGCTAATTATATATACTAACTCAAAGATTGCACAATCCCAGGGGAAAGGAAATATTCCCCTACCTGGGGAATGTCACTCTCGCACACTTGTTGACTCCCTGCTTGTGTTGACCATTTGGCATCAACCTACTGAGTAATGGGAGAGTGTATGATTGATACAGTGTCTGATACCCATAAGAAATTCAGCATTAACAGTTAGCACTTGCCTTTGGTGTTGCAAGATCAGGAGATCATGGGTTCTACTCCTACCCTATGTGCTTGGATTTATTTTTCCAGTATTAACAGCACAGTACAGCATAAGAGTTCTGCACTCCTGAATGTGTCATCCTTCAGATGAGATGTTAAACCAAGGTCTCATCTGCCTGAGTTAGTCATAGCTCAAATGGGTATAAAAGATCTCACAGCAGTTATCAAAAAGTGCAGGGGTTCTATGTATTTCATTTACATATTTACACAAATATTCACACTATTTACACATACACACACACACACACACACACACACACACACACACACACACAAATGTACACACACACACGCACACATATATATATATATATATATATATATATATATGTATATAATATACATATGTACATATCTATATATCTTTATCTATTTATGCAAACATTTTCCTTTTCATTTTGCATCTTAAACACATGCATATTTAAATTTAAATTTTCAAATTCCATTCATTTTTTTCCACAACCATTTTCTTATTTTATCACATCTAAAAAAATCCTGTTCTGAGGCTGGTATTAAAAAACAATTCTTCTTTTCTGTAATTTTTTCTGTAATTCCCATAGTCTCAAACACTGTCATATCTAGTTTTTCAAAAGTTTCTTTTCCCACCCCTTTGTAATAACCATATAATATTATATCAATATATATATATATATATATATATATATATATATATATATATATATATATATATATATATATATATATATACACTATAAGTATTGTCTAAAATATTTTCAGCAAAAAACCCTTTTGCACCCCCCCAAGCCCTAAAAACATGCTCTGAAGTCTGAAGTTTCTAACATATTACTTATATAACAGTAACTCTCAGTCATTACTTTATATACCATGTGACGCTTAAAAGGAATCTTATCCAAGTTTAGTCTCGGTAAAATTGAAATTGCACAAATTATTTTTATCTTTATTGCCTTTTTTCCACTGCTTTTTTAAATCATCGTCCATTTTTACAAGACTTAATACAATAATATATCATCATTATTTTTAATACCATTCCTTTCTTTATATCCCGTTCATACATTTAGTTTCTATGATAAGATATTACTTTGCCATTCACATAATTGTTCAGTATTTAAGGTAGCCTTCCTTCTACTTTCCTTCATTTTGCCCCAAAAAGCCATATAATTGAACACATTACCTTAACTTTTTATTGACCTTCATGCATTTTTATTAACACCCAAAATATATTCATTGAGGCCCTGTAAACCATTGGGTTAATTAGCGCCAAATCCTATTTGCTTTTACTCTTCGTTTAGCCAGATTTAGCATCGATCCCCATACAACAGAAAACGATCAGATGCAGTAAATATTTTCTTTTTTAAAAGGAAATGTGCACCTGAGCCTAATGCCCTAACCTTCCTTGTATAACCAAATTAATAAGGTATAGTTTTTTAGCAAAAACTAATCTAAACATATTTCATAAACAAGACATTTCCTTAATATCTTCTCCTTCCTAGTTTCATTTTAACAAAGTAGACTAACATTTCAACTGCTGGCCGTTTGTCAACATCCAGCACACATTATTGCAGTCCCTTGGTCCTCATTTGATCACAGCTGTGACTCCAGAAACATATAGATTCATTATGCACCAGCAGAATCAGTATGTTTGCCAGTGAGCCCTAGCTTAAATTATTTATTTATTTTATTTATTTATTTGACAATTGTTGACTGGGTTAGTCCAACTGGGCAGGTACTTTTTTTCAGTGGAGATCCAAGGAGAAAAGCTCCAAAAAATTACTAAGTATAAAAGTAATAGCAACATAGATGTGTACAAGGTAATAACAGTCAAAATAAAAGTATACATATATAGTATTCTGGATTAACAAAATATAAACATGGATAACACAATAAGAGCAAGAGATTCTCCGGTTCGATTCTCGGCTGGGGTGCCTTCTGTGTGGAGTTTGCATGTTCTCCCTGCGTTCGCGTGGGTTTCCTCCGAGTACTCCGGTTTCCTCCCACATTCTAAAAAACATGCTTCTGGAGCATTTCTCCTCGGGCCTCTGCTGAAAACAGGATTTGTGGAACCTAGTCAGACTTTCCCGGTCAACAAATGTTAAATAAATAAATAAAATAAAAAAAATAAATAAAAGATTTGTTTTTACAATCAGGATAGCAGTATATTTATAGAGTTTCCTGTTTTACAAAGCTAACTGATGGATAAAAATATAGTACAATTAAAACAGTGATGACAATACAGTTTCTCCATGCTCATAGTCACTTAGCCACAAGTAATATGACCTGAAAAAATACCGGTAGAAGGAGGTAGCTTAGTAGGATGAAAAGAATAATAGGAAGGAATTTAGGTAGAGTCAGTGCAACAGCAAGTCCTAGAGTGTAGTAGACTGTCTTTTAATGTTTTTTTGAAATAATTAGTATTGACAATTGCTCTTAGATACAGGGGAGTTTATTCCAAGCAGAGGCCATAGATTAATTACACAGAAGTTTGCCACTGTTCTTATTAGGTTTGTAGACCTGCAGGAGGTGTTGTTCAAAGCTGTGGAGTGTACAGTTAGGAATATAAGGTGAGATGATAGTAGAGAGAGCAGGACATGACAGCGGTTTGTTTATGATAGAGTGAGTTAATGTTAGTTGAGGTAGTAGGAGTTGGTGGTGCAATTCTAACCACTGTAGGTTTTTTAGTGATAGACAGTGATGTGAATTGTAGAATTGTTAGCAGCAAATCAAGCTATTTTATTGTAGATAAGCTCAGGTTTTTTTAGGAGATTTGTTTGGAGGCTAGTAAAGATTGAAGTGGTATATGATCATGTGGGTAGTAGTTAGGCTTGTTCTAGGGTGAGTTTGGGTTCATGTGTCAGGAATCTTTTGTTTTTATAGAGAAGGCCTAGTTTCTCATTACCTTTATTAATGGAGTTTTGAACACGAAAATCAAATTTTAGCTGGTCATCATAATGACCCCATGTAGTTTAATGTGTAGTTCAACCTTGATGGTAGTGTTGTTAAGTTAGGAGACAGTAAAGGTAGATTTGATATGTTGGAGAGATTTGGGGAGGAAGAGGAGGAGTTTGGTTTTATTTGGGTTAAGAAGGAGTTGATTAGAGGTTATCCATTTTTCTTCACAGTGAAGAGATTCTTGGGTAAGAGTAAGCAGGTGGGAGAGATTATCAGATGTAGAAGTAATTGTAGAATTGTCAGCATATTGAATTAGAGAGAAGTTTGGACAGGAGCAATAAAGATTGTTAGTGAAAATGTTGAATAATAGGGGACCAAGGATGGATTGTTGGGGAACCCCGGTCTGAACTTGGAGGAAAGAAGTGTTTGCGGATAGCCATCTTACAAACTGTAATCTTTTGGAGAGATAGCTGGAGAACCAGGAAGTAGTGGAAGTGGAGAAGTTAACATCAGAGAGTTTGGACAGAAATAGATTGTGGGAGACAGTATTAAAGGCTTTTGAGAAGTTGAGGAATAAACGTGTTACTAATTTGTTATCTCTAAATCTAGAGATATGGTGAGAGAAAGATATTAGGGCGGTGGATGTACTATGGTTAGGGTGGAAACCTTGCTGGGTTGGAGTGAGGAGATTTTCTTGGAGTTAATGAGTTAGGGTCTGTTTATGAATGCATTTTTCAAAAATCTTAGATAGAGGGGACAGAATAGCAACTTGTCTAAAATTAGAGGGGTTACTGGAGTTTCCACCTTCATGCAGGGGCATGACGTAGAATTCTTTCCAGATTTCAGGCACTGTATTTTCTTGGATAGATCTATTGATTAATATGGAGATGGAATATGCAATGCTATTTGCTGCTAGCTTAAGGAAAAAAAGGAGGTAAGCTATCTGCTCATGGGAAGCATGTTTTAAGTTTAGTGAGGAAAGATCTAATATAGGCTGTGAGGACAGGTTTAAGAGAGAAAGAAATGTTGGGGGGAGAATGGGGGGGGGGCATTAGGATGGGTACCTGTATCTTTTTTAATAAATTTCTGTATGGAGTCGATGAAGAAGTTACGAAGTGCAGCAATGTCTAAAGCAGAGCTATCAGGGAAACGGTTAGCAGCAGAGGGCTTACCAGGGTGCAGGAGCTTGGTTACAGTGTTCCAGAATTTTCTGGGATCAAAGTGGTGGTTTGCTTGTGGCTTTATGTAAAAGTTTTTTTTATCAATGCTGATATGCTTTTTAGTTTGATTATGTAATTCTCTGTTTTTTTGAAGGTTGAAATAGTTTTTTTTTCCAATTTCTCCAGGAGATATCCATGTTGTGCATGAGACTGCAAGTATTTACAGTAAGCCAAAGAGCATAGTTGGCTTTAATTTTGATGTTCCTAATTGGGGCCATGGAGTTTACTGTATTTAGGAAGATGTTACTGAATTTTAGAATGGCTTTATCTAGGAACAGGTCATAAAGGAAGGACCAATAATTTATTGAAGCAAGAATATTATTAAAGGTGTCAGGGTTGAAATTTGAGAGTTTTCGACAGTCTTTATACTGTTGTGATTTAGAGAAAGAGGGACAGTGTCATTGTATAGAGGTAGGGAGCTGGTCACTAAGAGAATCAGGTAGTGTGGATGGTTTGTGATAGAGTTAGGGGTTAGAAGTGAGAATCTAATCAAGAGTGCTACCTATATTAGAGTGCTTATTTAACTGAGTAGGGGTACTGATCATTTGGGTGAAGCTGTAAAGGTTAATGCTATAATTTGGTGTGTCAGTGGAGAGAAAGAACCAATCAATGTTTTCATCACCCAGTATGCCAGTTTCATAGAAGGTAGTTTGTGAGATCCAGGCTAGGAAGTGGTCTAGGGTACAGATATTGTTTCCTGGAGGTATATCAATGGAGGCTATGGCTATATTTTTGTGATTGTTCAATTTGCAGTTAACTATAAGGACTTCAGCTGGTTGAAGTTGGGGAAGATGGATAATGGGTATAGAGTGAGTTGATAGGAGTACAATATGGTGACTTTGTTGAGAATACTTTGAATATTGAGAGAGAGAGTATAGCTAAGGTTTTGGAGGTGCATGTGTGAGAGGGGAAAGATGGATTGTAGAAGGATGGTTTAGGCTGGGAGGGGTGGAGAGAGGTAGATGATAGGACCGGGATTGGGGTGAATATCTCCAGAGAGTAGTAAGTTAACTATAGGGTTCTTTAGAACTGAGTGGTCTATGGTAAACAGACACTGTTTTATCTTTATTCTGGAAGTTATTGAGGTAGGCATGACTAGTTTATTTTGTGTAGGTGGGTATTATTGTGGTGGAATAGAGTAAGGGCAATAAGGAATGCAGGATTTGCTGAGGGGCGATCATTTCTGTAGGTTAGTGTAGGAGGTGGATTAATGTGTGTAAGAGTGTGATAGTAGCAGCTGGAGACTAAGAGAAACAGGAGTAGAGATGTAATTAAGATAAGATGTAACATGTTATTAAGATGGGAGTGGGCTAATAGAGTTTAGAAAAGAGGAGTAGTATAAGGATGATGTCAAGTATGAATGAATAGTAAATAAAGAAGGAAAAGGGTTAATAATTTTGATGAGAGAGATTTAAAGTATGTTATTTAGAGTTAATGTAGGTTATATAGGGTTGGGTGGAGAGTACAGAGGCAGGTTAATGTGCAGGATGTACTATTGGATTGTAGGAGTAGGGAGCAGATTTGGGCAGAAGCAGTTGTAAGGGAGGTGCGGTTATCAGATTGACAGGAATTGAAAGGTGATAGGTTGAAAATGGGAGGTTGTAGTTACTTGAGGACAGAGTATAAGTTTAGTGTATGTGGGGGTGGGTGGGAATGGGGGTAGGTTAGGGGATTGGAGTGAGCCTGAGCAAATTGAGGGCAAATGGAGGGGATGAATCAGATGTCATGAGGCCCCAGAAACAATCAAAAACTTATCAGAAAGGGAGGTAAGTATGGTGCTTTCAGCCTATAGATAGTAAAAGTTAAACAGGCACTCAAATGTAAAGCATAACATTTGCCTACCACATTAAATAAAAAATACCAATTAAGGTGAAATATGGGCTATGCAAGGATAATGTACAGAGTTATTAAGTGGAGGAAATGGTAGAAAAAGTATGTTAGAGAGAACCCTGGATTGATTTGGGCCACAAGCAATAGAGCGGCATTCACCAATATTCCGGTTTATATGTTATTTGGTTGGTTGAAGTGGGCATACAATGGAAACAGAGAGCAAGGGTTCTAAGAACTAGTCCAAAAAGTATCACACCACTGCTTATTGTACATATGACTTATTGCATGGATAGAAAAGAGAAATAACAATTGGGAAAATACTAGCCTTAGGCCTAAGTAGGTGGGGGGTATATTAGCAGTTTAAGATAGGTAATGATATACTTTACAACCCATCCCTGATGGCATGCTCACTAACAGTAGTTAGTAAAAGGTAATGCATATGCAATGGCAAAAAAAATGGTCAAAAACCTACACTGCTCATTTACTGTTTTCCTTTTAGTCAACTAAGAGTTGCAGATTCAAAGAGTCCTGTAAGCACATGGAGTGCCTGTTCTTCTACAGTTTATACAGCATGGGGTACAGCAGGGAAACGAAAAACTTTTCAGTGGTTTAGGACTGAAAAGAAAAAAATCCCTTCACGAATAAAGTTTGAAGACAATCATGCATGTTTTTCTGACTCCTTGCATCCAAATACTTAGAAAATATAGAGTTTATTTTATTTTATTTACACATTGTAGACCAATGCTCTCTTTTTAGGGGAGACCCAAAGTGGTGCTCATACTAAGTGAAATTTCTCAAGAGCATCATGAAACTTCCTCTACTTATCATTGTTGTGAGTGGGGCCCAATTTGGAGGAGACTTTCTGTTTCTGTTTCAGGCACAGAGATGGCTCAGTGAAACTTGGAGGCAGATGGAGATATAAGGAGTTAATGTAGTGGTGAAAGAAATGGAGGAGAAAGCAAATACTGAGACCAGAGAATGTGTGCAGGATTCTGAGGAAATGTTTCAGAGAAATCTGTTTGATGGAGATGAGTCAGCAAATGATGGATGTATAATTACAACCCTCCGGTTGGGAGAGTTGCCAGATGATATACTTAAAGAAATAGTGGTACAGACTGAGCCAGAAAATAAAGGAGATGTATCCTGAGAGGACATTATGGAGAAAATACAAAATGAGGATGCAGAGATAATCCTGAGGAATAATGGTGAGATGGAAAAGAAAACATATGCAGAGAAAGTAAAAGAAGGCAAAAGTGGAATAGCAGAAAAAAGGTAGAAGAAAATGAAAAACAGGACTCCAAGTAAAGAAGACAAAGAAATGGAGGTATGAAGTGTGGGACAATTTAATATATCTTTTGAGTGTAAAAGCACATGAGATAAGAGCATTAATTCTTATTAACGAAGAAACACTTTGTGACATATTTGAAACTGTTTTTCAATGTAAAAATGTTCTTGGAGAGTATGAAAAAAGAAAGATTGCAACCCATATAATTTTATATGTTAAAAGCATTTAACAAGAAAACAAAAAAATACATTTCATGTACAATGTTGAACAGAGGTAGAAAGAGAGACTTTGAAAGTACATTTGAAAATTTTAAGTAAGTACTGGACATTGCAAAAGTTTATGGCAAGGGAAAAGAAAAGAACATGAACAAAGAAAATAAATTTTAGAAGTAGTAGAAAAGGAAGAAAATTTAGATGAGAAAAATAAAGAGGACATAGAAGAAGCTTCTGAAATAAGTGATGAAGAAGATATAAACTGGGAGGTAGTAAAAAACAAAAGGATTCTATTAGTAAAAGGGTAAAAGACAGAAAACAAAAATGCAGAGGGATAAATACAAATGAAAAATAAAAGAAATGGATGAAAAAGAATGTACAGCTAATGATTAGGGGTTGGTATAATGGTTAAGGTGTATAACTCACAGACACAAGGTACTGTGTTTGATTCCTTTCACCTTTTGGAAGGAAATTGGCTAGGCTAAGAATTGCCTATTAAGTAAGATAGCCTAGTAGTTAGCTATGAACTTATGAAACCATGACTCTAAGGAAAAGGGAAAATAAAAATTTTAGAGTGCTTTATGTAAATGTGAAGTATTAAGTATGTAGTAAGTACAATAGGAATTTAGGAGTGGTGTAATACATGGGATGCAGGGATGCAGATGTAATTATATTAGAAGACATAAGATTTTTAACAAATGAAGACAAATTACAAACAGAGAAACTATGGGGAGGAAAGATAATCTGAAATGTGGGAAATAAGAGATGTTCTGGAATATTTGTATTCTGTAGAACCACAGTAAAGACATTAAATGTAACTTTTGCAAAATGAGAAGATTAACCATTGTAGATTTAAAATGGGAAGAAAACGTATATTGAATTATAACATTATATGCTTATACTAATTGTATAGAAGGGGAATGGTTATTTAATCAGATTTTAAACTATGTAGAGATAAATATGAATAAAATAATAACAGGAGGCTTTCATTGTGATTTAAGAGGCAAGCATAAAAAGAAAGGAAATTATATAAGAAAAATGTTAGAAGTTATAAGATGTGGTAAGTTAAAACTCCTGGGCAACAATTCATGTAGTTACAAAAGGGGTATATATAGAACTGAAATAGACTATTTTATAATATCAGAAGGTTTAGTTATAGGAGAAGTGGAGACAGATGAAACATGATTTTCTGATAATTTTACAATATGACTAGAGATAAAGGAAAACAAGGAATATATAAAAATAGTCAAACAAATAAAAAAGATAAATAAGAAAGCATAGACTGAAGAAGGAAAGAGATTAGTTATACAGTTATGGAAAGATCATAGAATTGTTATAAAAATTGGTCTAAATGGTGGATAATATTTAAGGAAAAATACAAAAAAATATTTTTTACAGTGGCAGTGTGATGTGAGAAAAGCAGAGAGAGAAAACTATAAAAGAACATATGATGCATTGGAATATTTAGTACATACTGATAGAAAGTATTTTGTCAAAGAAAAAGAATTATATGAAACAAAGTAAGAAAAAATACAAGAACTGTTATATAAGCAAAGATATTTTTACAAGGAAAAAAGAGAAGAGGTATCAAGTTCCTTAATCAGATTAGTAAAGGAAGATGGTAGTGTAATGAGAGAAATAAAAAATGTAAAAAGAGAAACAGAAAGAACTTGGGAAAAGAGTATGAATAGTATAGTACAATATGTACAAGAAATGTTTAAAGAAAAAATAATGTAGCACAAAACATAGATAATAAAAAGTTAACAGAAAAAGTGGATAAAGAGTTTGAAAAGGAGATGTATTTGAATGAGCTAGATGAAGTATTAGGACAATTAAATATAGATTCATCAGGACCAGGTGGAGTAGGATATAAAAATGTATAAAAATTTAAGGGCTTGGCAAAAAAAATTAAAGATTTTGAATTAGTGGTTAAATGAAGGTTTTATGTATAAAGAACTATATAGTGGAATACTTAAATTCATATGGAAGAAAAGATAGAAGACAATTAAAAAATGGAGATAGTATTGAATAATAAAGTTTATAAGATCTTCATGAAAATAACACAAAAGAGATTTGAAACAATAATATTTAAAATATTGTGGAAGATGGTATATATAGTATAAAGGGGAAGGGTTGTGAAGAATTATGATAGTTAGAGAAATTGTGGACGATATTATGAATAGAAAAGAAGAAGTGAAAATCATGATAGGAGACCTTAATAAGGCATTTGACAGAAATGGACCTGAAATCTTATGAATAATAATGAAAGAATATAGTATAAGTGAAAAAGTTAGGAAATTATGTATGTCAGCGTATAGTAATAATAAAGTAAAAATACTTGTAGATGACTGGTTAAGCCAAGAGGTACATATGAAGAATGGTGTAAGACAGGGATGTTCAATGAGTTGTATACTATTTGCATTCATTATGAATGTGATAATATGTGAAATAAATTACAAAATGAAGGAGGTTTGGTATATAATAGCTGAAGAGTTAAGAATTCCAGTTCTACTAGCATATGCAGATGATATAGTAATTCCAAAAAAGCAGAATTTGGATAAAAGAAGTAATAATTTACACAAGTGAGTGTCTAGAGGTGATATAGATGACTTTAAATAAAGAGTAAGTAAAGGTTTAGGTGATGTAGTAAAGATAGGGGGTATATATTTTACCAGGAATGAAATTTCTGTGTTCGGTATGACATCTGGGAGTAAAGATGTAAATAGAATTCAATGGGGAAAAAATAGAAGAAATAAAACAATCCCATCTTTTTTGGAGAACATATAAATTATCATTTGGAAAAAAGGCTTATTTGACAAATTCTGTATTGATGGGAAAATAGCATATTGCAAGTGTATGTATGTTGCCAACAGTATTTGAAAATGACTTATTGCAGATATTTTTTTCATTTATATGGGATTCTAGATTAAACCTAGTAAAAGAGGACCTTTGTATGTAAATAAAGAGAAAGGAGGTTTAGGGTTAATTAACCCAGTGGTATATGCTGTTTCATTAAATTTGTACAAAGTGTTAACACAGATAAATGAAAAAAAAATGTGAGATTAATAATACAATAGAATAAATATAAGTATGATAAATGTAGGGGTATGGTAAAAAAAGAAAGAGAGTGCATAAATGAAGAATTAGAATGTTACCAAGAAAAAAATATTTTTGTGGAAAATAAAAACTGATGCTATAGAAAAAGATAGAAAATTATTGTATAAGAATGTAATGATAAAACATTACTATGTCAAACCATGGGAAAATCTAACAGATGAAAACAATTAAGTTATAAAATAATAAGCACATGGTGTTGTGTGGAGACTGGTAATACATAAATTGCCATTTAAAGGAAATGTGTATATAAGAAGAAAAGTGATAGAACATGTCCGTATTTTCAGGAAGAAGAAAGTACAGAACATGTGTTTTAAAATGTAAAAGGATAAAAAGTTATGGAGAAAACTATGTAAAGAAGATTTTTTTTCAGAAATATAAAGAAGTGAATAAAATAAACATGTACATCACTAAATATGGATATTATAAGAATAGAAGTAAAGAATATGTTAAAAGAATAGATACAAAGTTATTTTATGTTATATGAAATGATAGAATATGTTTAATGGTAAATTAATTTTAGCAACAATCTTAAGTAAAAGCAGACAGTGGTTATGGAAAAAGGAGTGGGGGGGTCTAATAAGGATGAACATTTAATATGATTGTGTAAGTATATAAATATTTTGTAAATAAGAGTTATTTTTGTATATAAAGGACCCTACTCTTTTTGATAGGTGCCCACCCAAAAGATGGTAAATTCATGAGTGCAGCAGTCCTGCTTATGCTGTACTACATTGTCAATATTGGAAAAATTAATTCTGAGTAGATGCCACAGCATTCTGATCTTTCAGCATCAAAGGAGAGTGTATTACTGTTGAGCTAATAGGATGAGGAATTTTAGGATGATGCTCTGATGATAAGCTGACATTTGGGAACCAGATGTTCTAGGAGAAAGCATCATATTAATAGTGGTTCTCTAACAGTGTTAGTTTATGGACCCATCCTCAAGAATGGATTATTGCAATACCCTCAAATAAGGATACTTACAAGTAACTTGCATCAACTTCACTTGGGAGAACATTTTAACTAGACTCCAGGAGATATCCATATTACTCAGATAGTGCCTATACTAAGCTCTTGATAGATTTATTAGCAGTACAAACTGTTTCTCTTTATGTGCACCACATATCTCTTAACTGCCCATATTTTCACAGAATGTCCAGATTTTTTGGCTCATATTTTTGGTCTGTTCCTCATACGAATTATAGTTTTCTGGCAAATCATTGTGATGATCTGAGAAGTGAAATCACTAAATAATCACATACATTTGAGTTTCAGCCTTCAAATCCTTTAGAAAATCTGTGTTATAACAAACCCTGTTACTCTAGCAACTTTCTAAGTTTATAAGGGCAGTATTTAAATGTGTCCGTATTTTTGAGCCTTTGTCCCCCCATTTTGTTAGGCTTTGTCCATATTTCTTGCACTAAGAGGTTGAGAGGTATGCACCACACTAATTAATATCAGTTCTAGTTAATTGACCAGAATGGATGTGACAGTCCAGATAGGAATTAGCCACAAAGAAGTGCTGAAGACACTTAGGGTCCACTTAACTTTAATTTGTTTGAATAGTATTTTTGCTTAGAGTTTGCTTCCTGCATACATTTGTGCCTGACAGGATCAGGGAATGTCCATTGTTCCTGGTGTTCAGATTAGCTGAAACTTATCTATTCAATCAAAACTTCCACTTGTAACACATCTGATAATTTATATTTCTGTTTCAACATCTTGTTTGCTTATTTATTATTTCATTTTTATGAGGCGAAATGAGATTCTTAAAGGTAGCAAGCAAATGTTTAAAGTAGTTAAAATATGATTAGCTCATAATATGAAACATGATATAAAAATCTGAAATCTTGCTGATGCCACTGAAATATTACTCAAGGACATGATTATATAAACATGTCCAAAGAGCATGTACTACCACTAAGCAAGCTGATACTGTTTTTTAAATAAGTCTATCATGTTCCTCTGAAGCTACTTTTTCTAATCTTGAATGTTGTTGCAGCTAATTGCTCATAGTATTCATGACATGTTTTACTGTATTTTAGCAACTACTTAGAAATAATAGTGTATGTTTTGTAAATATTGATAGTTTGAACTTTGTATATGTGCCTTAGTGAATAAGTCTAGAATTAATATGATAAAGTTTTGTAAATAGTGAGCTAACCTTTATGCGCCTGTTTGATACAAGTTTTGCGTAGTACTGGTCCCCCACTGTAAATGGAGTCTGCTTACTAGGGCTAACCAGTTTAACAAAATATAAATAAAATAATTAAACTGACTAGATTCACTGGGCTAACCCCCTATTGTGTAATTTAACTATTACTGTCAATACCATTGACTTTAAATGTGACCACTTAATCTCTTTTTTCTTTATTCTCCAGAGAACAAGACTGAGATGGTGCAGAAGTAGGACTGCATGAAGAACAAATTGCCAAGCGTCATTATTGTGATTTGGTGAAGTTTTAATGATTCAAAGTAAATGACTACCTGCCAGAATAAGTCTCAGACTATACAATGCTCTGTACATAATAAGCAAGTGAAACTTACAAATGGAAGACAGAACATCATTTAACCACTTTAATGTAAGGAAATGACTTTTGTTTGCTAATAAAGTCTCTTTGACAAAATTGGGATGCAATTTGGAAAGATCTGATTGAAAAGCAGCTATTACAGTTGCTGAACAAACTAGAAGTGAATCCTAGCATTTTGTACATGTGCAAAACATGCAAAATGCTAATGATGCAAATATAATCTTTATAATTCATTCTTTCAACCTAGAATATGTTGTTTTTGTAAAAGCATGCATAAAAACAAAGTGTTTTTCCAGTTTCACAATAGGCATATGAAGTGTACAACTTTTAATGTGATTAAAGCAGCCACCAGACAGAATAGCAATACATTTGTGATGGACCCTTTAAATGTAAGTACAAAAGTGCAGTACTTATAATTAGTGTAAAACATCTGACACTATGGTATCCTGGAGAATACTGAGACATGCAACATGCTTTACAAGTGCTTCAGCAAGTTTTGAATTTCAGTGTACCTTTTGAAGATCACTCTTTTGTAATCACACTTTTAAATATCAGTCACAGATGTGCCCAGTTCTGTCATGGAGCCCATTAAAATTGTTGCCCCATATGTGGCCTATGTGTAACCTGCCAGTTTTATCTCTCCAAATCAACTTCCAAAAATGTCACTCTATCTACATCACTCATATATAGGTTCATAAGTTCATGCTAGGCTGTTGATCAGATAGCTTATTTATAGCAAAGCCTCAAGAGGAAAGATGTTGCTGGTTTTAAAAATCATTGCAGTACGCAAGGAATGATTGGGGTAAATTATAATAAAAAGGAGCTTTGGAAAGAACATTATAGTAAGGAATTTTATTCAACATGAACTGGGTTTGAAAAAATACAAAACAGAAGGAAAATGTGATGAGAAAGAAAACACAGAATTAATATATTAGCATGGCTGAAGAGTTAGTAGAGAATTCTAAGGGAAGCAAAATTTATGTGAAAACCAAAGGTAATATACATGAGTTATTGAACAGGCAAATATATTTCTTAGAAGGAGGAAGGAGGTGACATTCTTAGACAAAAGAGTAAAAGGGGAGAAAAAATGAAGGAATATTTAAAGGATGACACAAGGGTAAGTGTTATAAAACAAAATTACATTATGGAGAGTCACAAAGTATATGACTGATATCTACAGAAGTTAAAGTGAAGGAGTTAAGATATGGGCTATTTAAAAAAGACTGATGAGGAAGGTAGACAGATATTAGAAAAGAGAATAACACTGAAAGATTTAAACAAGATTTTTGGTCTGGAAAATGAGAGTATTGTCCCATAGATAATGAGACAGGATATCAGTATTGTAAAAAATTGAGTAAGGAAGAAAAAAAGAAAGTTTTTTGAGGTGATGAATTAATTCTATAAACATGGAATTAATAGTCAGACAATAACTGAAACAATAATAAAATTATATGGAAATGTGATGATAAATTGTAAAATAAAAAAAAGATGGAGATCATTTTCATTCTGAATGCCTCCACTAAGTATACATTATTCTGAGTGAACAGACAACACAAGCATAACTCATACCTTCTTCTTCCTAATGTTAGTTTTCCTACTGATTTTCTGGTTGGCTTAAATATCGAAGGGGATTAATAAAGGTTACCACAAAGTGTAGACTACATGTAAAGTTAGTGTAATCTTTCTGAGTGACTAGAAAGCACAAAAAATGTGGCAAGAATGTTTTTGCATAAAGATCTTGTGCACTTAGTGTACACATAGAGTAGACATTAATACATTTGGCCTACTTATTTTAATAAAATAAATACTTGAGATAATTTTAAGGAATAGAGATGAGGTTAAATGAGTAGTGTGAAGAAAATTAAAATACTGTCATCTGTGTCAGCATATCTGGCAGGAGATTTGTACATATTCTCAGATTAACTTGTATTGTATGCAAGCATACTTAATTGTAAAAATGTAAATACATTTTAAAATGTTGAGTATCTCCCTGTTTAAACAGAATGTTTAAATAATCTGTCAGTGTTTTGATGCATTCCTAATTGCGCATGTTTGAGAGGGAGATTCTAAAGTACTGTTGAGAATCAGCTGAACAGTAGGTGATATCATTAGAATGTTCCTAGTTGCTATGTGATTATTCGAAGAGCTGACTGACATGAAAAAGAACTTATTCAAACATTTGACTGTTTTTTTATATAAGACAGTTGAGACTGTGTAGTCAGTCAAGTAATGAGCAATTTGTGAAGAACAGAAGTTTGTGAAGAGATTCAGTCAGTTACAGTGGTTTGCAGTGATACCCAAAGAAAATAGAACTCACCAAAAACTGTAAGCCTGCCTTTGCCTTGCTGTTATGTGTTAGATTAGATCAGAGACAGTATTTTCTAGTTAGATTAGGAAAGTTTAGTTATTAAGATAGTTTTTCTAAACTGATGGATTTATATCCTAAAATTTAATTTTACATTTCTGGTGACTGAATTCCGGTGTTTATTGAAAGCTATTGATTTACATTTTTGTAATCATTTTACTTATTATTAAATTGTTTTCATTAGTTTACATTGTGGCTGGAAATGAGTGTTTTACTTTAGAGATTAGAAAGTGTTAACACCTCTTTGATACTCCCCAGGTCCCCTTGAAGGCTTGGCTGCTCTGGTCATAGCTGTCATTTATTTTGATATTTAATTTTCATAAATGGATACCCCTTTAGAAGGGCATGAAGATACTCTGTTTGGTGGCTGCATTACCATATTATTTTGAGGAAGAGCACAGCCGGAAATCTATGTTAGGCTTTCCCAGAAGTGTTTGGATGTGTGAGATTTAAATTTAATTTAAGTGTATCAGAGGTCTTAAACTGGGACACATTGCTCTGAAGCATATAATTAGGAGTTACATTAGGGGTGGAAAGAAGTATACATTCCAGTCCCAAATTACTGAGCATGTTCCTGTTGTGCTCTTAGGGGAAAATTGTGAAATATTACTCCTGTTTAAGTGACAGTCTCACATTGGAGTCAGTAGTGAGGATTAAAGCTCCTTAGTTACTGACCCAGGATAGTAAGGGATGTCACATTTTATTGTTGGTAGTCCAGTGGGATATTGGCCAGACATTACATTTAATTGGCGGCAGTCTGGTGGGATATAGTTGGATGTCACATTTATTGGTGCCAGCAGTGTGGGATTTTTAATTGGATTCCAGTAGCTTGTGAGTAGCTGTCATTAAGGTGTGCACTCTTGACAGCTACATGGTAAACATTCAGAATTTCAATCCACTATAGTTTTATTTATTTTTTAGTTTGATAGGGATAGCAGGCAAGGATGTCAGCAGAACATTTTAGCAAGCTGACAAAGATCCAGTTGGATAAGGAGTGTGAAGCCAAAGGATTGATGCATGCCACCCTGACCAAGGAAGCAATGATTTCAGTCTTGGTTGCAGCTGCAGCTCAGACCAGCCATTCAGAGGATATCCAGTTTGGTGGTGGTGATGTGCAGCCTGCCAAGACAGGATAGTTCACATTTTATTTGGAGGACTTGACAATCCATCTGGGGTTAGAGAGACTGCACCTAGAGGACAAGGAGAGAATGTGATGCCTGAAGGCTGAGGAAGGGGACAAGCAGCACTGATATGAACTGGAGGCTGAGGAGAAATGGCAACAAGAACTGGAAGCTAAACTATGGGAGGTTGAGGAGAGAATATGACATCTTGAACTGGAATCCACAGAAAGACTGAGAAGTTTCAAAGCTGAGGCAAACAAGAGACAGCACCAGCATGAAATGGAGCTTCAAACCCTTTGAGAGGGTCATGGAGGTAATGGAAAAGGAAATAACTAGACCCCAGAAGCTGTAAAGGTCAGTAAACTTTTTCCTCAGTACAGGGATGGGAATGACTTTGATAGTTTTATTCATATCTTTGAGAGTGTATGTAGGCAATATGATGTTGACCCTGAGCTCTGGGTTTGCCTCCTGACTGTCTTACTTCATGGTAAAGCTGTTAAGGCCATGTCAAAATTGTCTGATGTAGATTGTTTGAATTATTTTAAAGTTAAGAACTGTCTTCTAGATAGTTTTAAACTAACACCTGAAGCTTATAGAAAAAAGTTTCATGAACATAGACGCAAGCAGATTAAAGTGTAGGTGGTTATATTGCTGACTTAAGTACTTACTTTCACAGATGGGTGAGTGGGTGTCAGGTCACCACTTTTAAGGAACTGGCATACCTTTTGGTGAGGGAGCCATCCCTCAGTACTTTAGCTGATGACATGAGAGTCTGGTTAGCAGACCATGAGGGCAACTCTGCAGAAGAGTTCGGAAGAAAAGGGAATCTCTACTTGGCAAGCACAGCACCACTGCATGGGAAAGGGATGCCCACTGCTGTACATGGACATAAGGGAACCCATGGGGGCAGTCTAAATCACTCCAACAGAGTACACCAGTAACAGGGGAACTACTAATCCAAGTGCATGGTTAGGGATTAGATGTTTCAAGTGTAACCAGAGGGGCCACATAGCAGTCAAATATCCATCGAGGCAAGGTGAGAAACAGAAGGTGAGGGTGCCAGCAAGCGTGGATGACAAACTGCCAGTGGTACATTATTTAGAAACAACTGGGATGCAAAATTATCACCAAAATTTATATCCTATCTTAGTAGATAGTAAACAGGTAACTGCTACAAGGTTACAGCTTCTGATATAATCAATTTGAGAAAATAAAAACACAATACCAAACAGAAGTAGAGCTAATAAATTAATTTACTGCACAATAAATCTGGTACTTCAGCAGTTTTGCCTTCAATGATCTGGTCCGTTGAAGGCAAAACTGCCGAGGTACCAGATTTATTGTGCAGTAAAAAAAAATTATTAGCTCTACTTCTGTTTGGTATTGTGTTTTTATTTTGTACTAGTGGATTTTTCTTCTGTATATATTATGTATAACCAATTCCAGGCCTGCAGTGGTTAGAGAAGAGCAGTACTTGCTTGGACAGTCCACTCCAGTCAGAGCATTGGGAGGGACCCCATTCCAAATACCTTTGGCTAGGGTTCATCTTGACTGGGAGGGTGGAAGAGGAAGCAAGCACATATGTGTGTTTGAGGATATTCCTGCAGATGTCCTGATAGGGAATGACTTTGATGATGCAGTACCTTGTGTACATGCAGGGACACGCAGTCAGGCTTGGAGAAAGGCATGTAGGTCCAGTAGTCTGGAAGAGACCCAGAAAGATCTCATATCTGAAGCTGGGACTGGTGTGGTTGCTGCTTCAGAGAAGGTGCTATCTAGTAGCAGTAAGTCTGATTGTAAGCCACAGCTGCTGGGAGGTACTGATGTCCACTTGGACATGGTAACTGCAAGGATGGAGGGGAGTGATGATACCCAGATTGACAGTGAGGTACAGCTGTCGGAAGATACCAGACTTCCTGCGGAAGGACAGCTTGGGAGGTTTGCAAATGTAAAGTTGAGACAGGCTCAACTTATGGACTCTACAGTACAAAGTCTGAGGGAGATAGTTAAGGAAGCACCTGAGGCTCAAGGAAGAGGAGTGTATACGGGAAGAAAGGTTTGTTGTATAAAGAGTGGACTCCTAAGGGAGGGCTGGAAGGTGAGGTAGTACAGCAGTTGGTAGAGCACAGAGCCTACCTTCTGCCACTTTTAGCTATAGTCCTCATATTCCTTGTGCAGGAGATATTGAGGCAGAGAAGGAAGGTTTGCTGCATAGAAAGCGGACTCCTAAGGGAGGGTTGGTAGGTGAGGTAGTGCAGCAGATGGTAGAGCCTAGAGCCTACCCTCTACCTAAAGTCCCTAATATTCTCTTTCCAGGTGATATTGATATAGAAAAGGTGGCAAATGCTTTGCTAGAAAACTTCAGCAGAGTAGGTTTTCCATGGGAAATACTGACTGACTGAGGTGGCAACTTCATGTCAGACCTGCTGACTTGTTTGTAGAATGGTTCTGAGGTGAAACATCTAAAGAACACCCCCTACTATCCCCAGACTAATGGTCTTGTGGAGAGGTTAAACTCTACATTGAAGACTATGCTACAGGCATTTGCTGGCCAACATATTAGGGAGGTCTTGGATTGATTAAGTAGGGCAAGATTAACCATTATACCCAGTAAGTGTCAAGTGGGTATGGCAGAGGTCACTTACTTAGGACACAGGTGGGAAGTGGTAAACTTAGGTCAGAAGCTGTCAAGGTGGAAACTACTCAAGAGTGGCCAGTTCCTTTTACTAAGAAACAAATGAGAGCATTTCTAGGGACAGTGGGGTAATATAGGAAATGTGTGCCCAATTACAGCACCATAGCTCCACCCCTTACTGACCTACCTAGGAAGAATAAATCGGACAAGGTAGTGTGGACCACAGATTGTGAACAGGCATTCCAAAAACTAAAAGAGATTTTGGGAGGACCCCCCTGTGTTAGCCAGCCCAGATTACAATAAAAAAATGATTGTACAGGTAGATGCTTCGAATTATGGGGTGGGGATTGTGCTCAGCCAAGTTTCCTCAGAGGGAGAACACTGCAGTGGGGTTAATAATGCCAATGCAGATGGATTGCCCAGGAGAGGAATAGGTTGATATTACCATACAGACCCATTTTTCTCAAGCTTGGTTTTTCAAGGGTCACGTGAAAATTGTGCTTGAGTCATATGGGGAGAAATGTGAAGAAAATGAAAACACCGTCATCTGTGTTAGCATGCCTGGCAGGCGATGCGTGCATATTCTCAGATTAACTTGTAATGTATGCCAGCATGGCTAATTGTGAAAATGTAAATAAGTTTTAAAATGTTGAGTATCTCCCTGTTTAAACAGAATGTTTAAAGAATCTGTCAGTGTTTTGATACATTTCTAATTGCGCATGTTTGAGAAGGAGATTCTAAAGTACTGTGGAGAATCAGCTGAACAGTACGTGATGTCATTAGAATGTTTCTGGTTGCTAGATTATTTGAACAGCTGACGGGCAGGAAAAGAAACTTTTTCAAACAGCTTACTGTTATTTTTAAAAATAAAACAGTAGTGACTGTTAAGCTGTGCAGTCAGTCATTACTGAGCAGTTTGTGAAGAACAGCAGTTTGTGAAGAGTTGCAGTCAGTTACAGCACTGTGCAGTGATACCCAAAGAAAAGAGAACTCACCAAAAACTGTAAGCCTGCCTTTGCCTTGCTGTTATGTGTTAGATTAGATCAGGGACCGTATTCTTCAGTTACATTAGGAAGGCTTAGTTATTAAAATAGAGTTTTTCTAAATTGCTGGACTTTTATCCTACAGTTTAATTTTACATTTCTGGTGATTGAATTCTGGTGTTTATTGAAAGCTATTGATTTACATTTTTGTAATCATCTTATTATTAAATGTTTTTCATTATTTTACATTGTGGCTGGAAATTAGTGTTTTACTTTAGAGATTAGAGAGTGCTTATACCTGTTTGATACTCCCCAGGTCTCCTCAAAGGCCTGGCTGCTCTGGTCATAGCTATCATTTAGTTTGATATTTAATTTTCATAATTGAACACCCATTTAGAAGGGCACGAAGACACTCTGATTGGTGGCAGCATTATCGTATCATTTTGGGGAAGGAACACAGCTGGAAATCTGTGTCATTCTTTCCCAGAAGTGTTTGGATGTATAAGATTTAAATTTACTTTGAGTGTGAGTGTATCAGAGGTCTTAAACTGGAACACATTGCTCTGAAGTGTGTAATAAGAAGTTACATATATAAATAGTGACAGACATTGTACCTGGTCCATGTCTGTGGCACTTGTGCAGTGTGCCAGCAATGTTTCAGCAACCCTAATTCAGTTCTATGAATCATGTTATTCACATCTTGCACATAGCAGACCACACAAATCTCATTTAAGGGACTGCACACTATGATCATAAACACAGTGGCAAAGTTTATTCAACCTTACTGACAACAAAAAGCTACAAGTGTTTGAAGGGAGATCTATGCCTGGCATACAGGGCATTGTCAGCCTCCACTCTGATGGGCTTCCTGCATATCCACAAAACAAACAACAACAGAATTACCCATTCTAAAGACTTAAACCTTGCCTGTGATATAAATAGGACCTACTGGAGAGACAAGTATGTATCCCAGAGACTACCCCGTCTATGCAACAGGCTCCCCATCCATGTGAAGCAGAGTTCCTCCCTAACCCAATTCAAGTAGATGGAGAACAGGAAATTCATCCCTGGTTTGGCACCTGTGTCTGTAATGGACACAGGTAACCTGTAAATGTTTCGTCTCCCAGGCCCCTGCATGTAAATGTTTCATCTCCCAAACTCCTGCTTACATTCATTAAGGTTATCAGAACTTATCAGAGATTTGTGATGCATGGCTAGGCTTAAAAAGACCCTTGTGGTTGTTAACCTAGTAAACAGCTATGAACCTATGAACATTAGGGGTGGACAGAAGTATACAGTCCAGTCCCATATTATTGAATGTGTTTCTCTTGTGCTCTTATGGGAAAATCGTGAAATATTACTCCTGTTTAAGTGACAGTCTCACATTGGAGTCTTTAGTGAGGATTGAAGCTCCTTACTTACTGACCCAGGATAGTAAGGGATGTCACATTTTATTTTTGGCAGTCTGGTGGGATATAGGATGGGCATCTCATTTAATTGTTGGCATTCTGGTGGGATATAGCCAGATGTCAGAAGTAGTATGTGACATTACAAATGCAAACAATAGTTTGAATCATGAACAAGTGTGGAGAATTTCAGAGTATTATGGGCTGGACAAGGACTTTATAGATATGTGGAGAAGAATTTATAATAAATCATGGGTATGCTTGTTGATAAATGTGTTGATTGGTAGAATAATTAAAGTGAATAAGGGGGGTTAGCCAGGTATGCCATGTGAGTGAAGTCATGTTTTTTTTGTTTGACTATGAATGTAATTATGCATAATTCTGAAGAAAAGATACATGATACTAGATGGGAAATTGGTGTTCAAATTTTTTTTTACCAAGTAGTGTAGTTTATGAAGGTGATGCAGTATTAGTGACAAAGAACAAATTATGTGTAATTGACTTAATTAAGGAAGTACACATGAGGATGTAGTTAGTATTAATAAAGAAAAGCGTAAAGGAGCTGGAGATACAATAATGTTATATGAATGTTATTTTCAGGAAAAGAAATAACATTAGGGGAATGTATTTGAGAACACACGAGATGTAAAAGGGCAATGGTATGAGATAATACAGAAAATAAAGGAAACAGTATACTGTGGAGAATTTTTTAATTTAATTTAATTATTTAATAAATGGTACATTAATGGTTATGGTGAGCTACATTGCTTGAGTTTATATGTTAATTACTAAAAGGGAAAACAAATAATATATATTATGTTTATTTTTAATTGGTCAAGACTGATCCCTGTAAGGAAAGCAGTGCTATTTAATGAGAAACATAAGTTAAATTTGTTACATACAAAGTGTGCTCTTGATTTGTTTACATTTATTTTATTAGAATAATTTACTAAACAGGATCAAATTTATTTATTTATTTATTTATTACCTTTTGTTTACTGGGATGGTCCTACTGGGCAGTTAGGTTAATTTTTCAGCAGAGGCCTGCGTAAAAACGTTCCATTAGATTTGCAAAAATTACAAAGAATTTATACAGAAAAAAAATTAGTTTCTTAGCAGTAGAGATAGAGTTTTAGAATCATCCAGTGGGTAATACAATAAAGACGGGGGTTAATACAATTTGATTTCTGTAGGATTGTTAGACAGTAATAAACAGGTTGCATTTACATATACAGCAATATACAAACTTCATTTACATAGGAGTGATGAAAAGCAGTGTACAGTTATAAATAATGATAGGATTGATTTACATTTACAGGATAAGGTAGGAGAGCTGGAGAGTTAGGGGTTAGTGATAGTTTAGAAATCTGAGCGAGAGAGTTAGGGTGTAAACAAGAACAGATCCAGAAGGAGTTTAGGTACTGTTTTACGCTGTTCTTAAAGCTAAATGTACAGCCCTACTGTTTTAGTGGGATAGGCCAGGAGTTCCACTGTCTGGTGACATAGGATGAGTATAGCGAGTCTCCAGCTGTATTACAGGATTTGGAAGTTATTATTATTAAATGAGCAAAGGCAACATGGTGGGGAATAGTGCTTGAGAATATTGTGTAGAGAAAGGCATGTGCATGGTTTGTGTATTATTTTGTTGGCAAATGGAAGTTGTGTGAAGGTAAGGTAATTATGCAGTTATAGCCAGTTGAGCTCCTTTAGTGTTGAGCAGTGGTGTGTACAGTAGGATGAATTAGCTGCAAACTTTGCTATTTTATTAAAGCATATCTCTAATTTATTTAGGTGGGTGGCTTGAATGTTGGTTAATATGGGTGATGCATTGAAAAGACAGGGGAGAAGGTAGGATGGTGCTTAGGATTTTCTTGATGAATGCATGAGGTAGGGTTTGTTTTGGTAGAGGAAGGCCAGTTTTTGGTGAGCTTTCTTGATGGCCTGGGTAATATGCAAGTCAAATTGTAGGTTATTGTCTATTTTGACACCTACTAGTTTGGTGTTTGTAATAGGACGTGACTCGATGATCAACAGCTGTAAAAACAGATTTTATTGTACTTGTAAGGACTTTCGAAGGGGTCTCTGCCCAAACTTCTTCAGACAAGTAATCATTAAAAACCCACACCTTTTATACAAGCTCAACTAATAATAATTCAATTGTCTTGCCCAATTAGGTTCCTTAAGGGCACAGTACATAATTCACTATTTGGATTATAACATTTAAACATCTAAAAAACCCTATTAACTTCACAAATAATCACATCATAACCATACTAAAACATAAAATTCCATATTAATACTTATGCTGCGGTAGCGTTGTCGCCTCACAGTAAGATGCTGTCCGGTTTGATTCTCAGCTAGAACGTCTTCTGCGTGGAGACATGCGTGAATGGGCGTACCTTCATTGAAGGTTGTGTGTCAGGCCTGGCAAGCCGGTACATAAAAATCAACTGCCAATCATTAGCGGACCAGAGTTCCGCTGTGGCGACCCCTAACCGGGAAAAGCCGAAAGACACAAAACAAATAACAATTAATAACTAAATAAATTATCATAAATTATTTTAAAACATTTTAATATTTAAAATATTTTAAAATAGCTAACAGCCTTTGTGAACTTTTTTATATAAGTCTATTAATTTCGTAAACTAGACAGAATGAGTATGGATCAATTAAAAACGTTTTAAAGCTTAAAGCTTTGAGTAGATGATATAATGTATTTACAATTTGTCAATTTTAATGGTAGGTAATGTGTTTAGTATTGCCATTAAGGATAATATTACAATTCTGTCTAGTTTACAAAATTAATAGACATATAAAAAAGGGAATGCAACTAGAGATAATGTGATTCCTACTATGGCTAACCTTTTAAATCAAAAAGATTTTTTTGGCAATGGGTCTTATGGCAGAGCAGAACCCGAATGGAGTGGTGCGGTGAGTAACTTTACTTAATGACTTTGACTGTAAACTGTTTAGATGCTGCAAATTACAACTTGAAGTGGCTTATCTAAAGGAATGTATTGACAGGAAAATAATTCCGAAAGGGTTACGTCAGTGGTGTTACCCTGTGGGGCTAATTGATCAGTCCGTTTTCCACCAACAACTACTCGGTTTGTTTGACAAACAGGGCTTTGAATTCTTACAGTCTTTGATTAATTTCTATAATGTCGAAATTAATAATTTAAGGGCTAACTTGGAGATATTGGAACACGCTACTAATACTGATAATGAGTTTCCTAGATACAGATACGATTATGCTAGGATTTTTTCTAGCATAGAAGCTACTCTTGCTAAGTTATTAGAAAATAAAAAAAGAAAAATAACCAGAGATTTAAATGATTATGCTAATCATAAGGCATATCCACCCCCACCAAAGGCATCTTATAACCAGGTTTCCTCAGGTAATATAACCAAGGATGGACCTCATAGTGGGACTGAAAGAAGTAATCAATTGGTTGACAATGAGGCTGAAAATGCACAGGCTTTATGCCGTAGTGAAAGAATAATGAGTAGTAGAACTCAAGAAAATCGAGGGGGACAAGAGCAGCCTAATAATAGTAACCAGAACAATCAGCAGGATTTTCATAGAGTTCGAAAAACAAAGTACAACAACCGGAACAACAACAGGAATCAGGGTCAGAAGAAGAACTGTCGCAACCAGCGAAGGAGATGATATTGGTCGAGCAGGAAGGACCACAAATCCTTCTTAGCACACAAGGGGACTTTAACATTTTTAATTTTACAGTAATAACAATCGAGCAGGAAATGGTTGATTTTTTTGATAAAGGGTTGTCATTTGTCCCTGACAGAAACATTGATGTGGCTAGAACTATCATCGACCTTAAGTTGCATGTACCCAAATTAAATTTAGCCTCATTGATGGGCACAAATACATCACTGACTAACATCCTGAGGGTATCCAGTGTGTTTAACCCTCCTTTGCATGGGACATTAAGCACTTTTGAAAAATGTGTGAAATGGATATAAGAGTTCTGCAAGGTGGGATGCACACTGGGGTAAGTAATAGAAGGAACATCACCAGGAAGGAAATTGCATTTATTGACGTAATAAACCAATGTAATATCAGGGTAATGAAACCTGATAAAGGTGGAGGCTTGGTCTTTATGGACCAAAGCGAGTATAATAGAAGAATGGACTAATATTTATCCACAAACACATATAAACATGTTAGCATTAACGAAATTAATGTGGCTTATAAAAGAATCATGGGTATAAAAGAGGATTTATTTTTGGAAGGGACGATAAATATAGGTACGTATCACTATTTAATAATGGCTGCCCCGAAGATACCAGTTCTTTTTGGGTCCCCTAAGTTGCACAAAAGTTATGAAAATCCACCATTTAGACCCATAGTTGATGGGAGGGGATCTATAACATGTGCATGTGCCAAATGCATTGATAGCATCCTCAAACCACTTATTAGAGATGAGCCTCAAATTTGCAGAGACTCCTGGAGCTTTTTAGAGAGTGTTAATAAGCCTGAGTATAATGAAAATTATATCTTTCTCACAATTGATGTGAAAGATTTATATACGGTAATACCACAGGCTTTGGGAATAGCTTGGACTAGAGGATTTATGCTTGCAAAAGAGTGGACAATAACAATATTAATTTGGTAGAAACACTATTGGAATTGATTTTAGCTAATAACTTTATGATGTTCAATGGTCAATTTTTTCTACAAACCACAGCCAAAGCTATGGGGTCACCCTGTGGTGGTAGTTTTGCAAACTGTGTGATGGCACAATGGGAGCGGTCCCTGTTGTTTAATAATGAAATGTTCCAACAAAATGTCGTATGGTACACTAGGTACCAGGATGACATGTGTCTAATATGGAAAAGGGCAGTGGTCCTGATTGAGGCCTTTATCCTGAACATAACAGGTATGACAGAATTCTTAGAATTTACATATAATATCGGACATGATAGTATTAATTTTTTGGATGCTACATTGATTAAAGATAGAATTAATGCTAAATACAAAACTGTAATCTATAGGAAAGCTACCTATTTGAATAGTTTTTTACATTTCTCCAGTTGCCATCCCTACCATCAGAAGAGGGCTGTGGTAAAAGGACAGACGGTTAGGGCTGCAAGGATGGTTTCAGACAATACTGATTTTATGGAGGAATGTGAACTTTTGAAAACAATGTTTATTAGAAGAGGGTATCCGGAAATATTTATTAATGAAATTATGATTGAAGTAAAGGCCAAGAGAAGATCAGGACATTTTAGTCCCCTATTAAATAATAATAATTATAGCATTTCCATAGCTAATTTTGGACAAGAGAGTATTAATGTGTCAACACAAACTCATAGTTTGAGTCTCAACTTCTTATTTACATATTCCATAGACTATAAAAGAATAAGAGAAATTTTTGTTAAAAATTGGTCTATTATTTTGGAAGATAGCAGGTTGAGTAAGAAATTGGGCTCGAACCCGGGGTTTACATATAGAAGAGGGCCAAATTTGAAGTGCCTTTTAGAGAAAAAGAATAGTAATAAGAAGCCTTTAGGTATGAGAAAATGTGGGGCCTGCAATCAATGCAAATTTATAAAATTAGGTAAACAAGTAATAATCAGAGGCAAGTCATATATTATTAATGGAACATATAATTGTGACTCTAAGGGGGTGGTATATCTTGCAACTTGCCAGTTGTGTACAGCATATTACATTGGGAAAACAGAAAGAAAATTCAGGCAAAGAATTTATGAGCATCAATATTGCATCTACAGAGGTGATAGTTTAAATGCTTTAGCAAAACATGTGAACAAAAATCCTGATCATAGCTTTCTCTATACTGTATTACAGCAAGTTAGAATTGATTTGAGATGAGGGGCCATGGCAGCTGAAGTTAGAGGAGTATGAGCTGATGTGGCAGATTAGAACTGCAGCACATATACCGCCAGGCTTAAATGAGTATGGATCAATTAAAAGCGTTTTAAAGTTTAAAGCTTTGAGTAGATCATATAATGTATTTACAATTTGTCAATTTTAATGGTGGGTAATGTATATAGTATTGCCATTAAGGATAATATTACAATTCTGTCTAGTTTACGAAATTAATAGACTTATATAAAAAAGTTCACAAAGGCTGTTAGCTATTTTAAAATATTTTAAATATTAAAATGTTTTAAAATAATTTATGATAATTTATTTAGTTATTAATTGTTGTATAGGTATTAATATGGAATTTTATGTTTTAGTATGCTTATGATGTGATTATTTGTGAAGTTAATAGGGCTTTTTAGATTTTTAAATGTTATAATCCATATAGTAAATTATGTACTGTGCCCTTAAGGAACCTAATTGGGCAAGACAATTGAATTATTATTAGTTGAGCTTGTATAAAAGGTGTGGGTTTTTAATGATTACTTGTCTGAAGAAGCTGGGGCAGAGACCCCTTCGAAAGCACTTACAAGTACAATAAAATCTGTTTTTACAGCTGTTGATCATCAAGTCACGTCCTATTGCTGGTGCTTGGATCCTCATGGTTTTTGGTTTCGAAGTTTTCAAGTTTTTTACATAGTATGGTATTTGTTACAGTTTCTATTGTGGTGCTGTATGTTGAAGTAATATTAAAGGGTGTACTGGCTTTGGAAAGACATCTGAGTGTGAAAAGTATTAATTTAATTTTTTTTTTTGCCATTTAGGATTAGCCATGATTCTATGGAAGTGAAGGAGTCTTGAGTCATTTGCTGAAGTAGTGGAAGGGTTGATGCTGAGCAGATGATTGTGGCATTATCAGTATATTGTATTAAGGTGGCAGATTTGCTGGCTTTGTGCAGATTGTTTGTGAAAAATATTTGAAAGTACTGGACCTAGAAGGAAGGAGGATAGATCCTAATTCCATTTTATGGCCTGTTGAAAGTTGGAGAGATAGCTACAGAACCAAGTAAGAGCTGAGTGAAAAAGTCATAGAGAAGATGGTTCATTGATTAGGAATTGGTGGGATACTGTGTCAAATGCTTTTGACAGACCAAGAAAATGGATGATAATAGGTTACCATTGTTTCTATTGATATTTATATTTTTTGGGAAACAAAGCAGTGTTGCTGTTGTACTGTGGTGTGGTTGAAAGCCATGTTGTGTGGGGGAGAGTAGTTTGCTGTTTATGAGATGAGTGAGAAGTTGAAAATGTATGTATCTTTCTAAGATTTTGGATGGGGGGAGAGAATTACAGTGGGTCATTAATTAGAGAGGTCTGTGGCTGGTCCACCTTTATGAAGTGATATAATATGTTACTTTTTCCAGATAGTGAGTACATAGTTTTCTGTGATAGATCTAGTTATGAGTATCGATATAGGGCTATGCCAGGACATCTGTAGCTAACTTAAAGTACTCAGGTGGAAGTTTGTCAGCAGCTGATGCAGTGGTTCCCTGTTTTGAAGGTAATTTTTGATAGCTGAGGTAGGTATTTCATGGAAAGAAAAGAGAAGGGCATTGTGAGCATTACTGGTGGGGAGAGAGCGATGGGAGGGTAGATTAGATACTAGGACAGAGAGGACAGATTCAATAAAGTGTGTGTTGACTTGGGTAGCTATGAGGCCTGTATCATTGTTTGTGGTAGGAAATGGAGTGTTGGCTTGTCCAGGGTATAGTAGGTTTTTTATGGTTTTCAACAATTGTTTGAGATTGATGTTTCCTTAGATATGAGTGAAAGAATGCAATTTTGTTTAGCTTGACCTGTTGTTTACATTGATTTCTAAGTCTTCTAAACATTTGCCACTTTTATTGTATTCTGTCTGTATACCATATCTTCCAGACTTTATCTCTATTTAGCATGAGCTGTCTGGTTTCTTTGTTGAGCCATGGAGCAGGGTTGCTTTTGGTTCTTTTTGTTCTTAAGGGAGCTAACTCATTTAGTATGTTAAGGAATATATTATTGAAATAGGCAACAGTGTCTTTTAGTGGTAAGTTTTTCAGAATTTTGGGGAGGTAGTTTATAACGGTTTTAATACTGTTTGGGAGTGTGATTAATTTGTCTTGTAATAAATATGGGAAGATGGTCACTGTTGCTGTCAGGAAGACAGCCAAAGGTTTATGTTTGAGGGTGAGGTGGTAAGTCTAGTAGTGAGTTCTTTTGCTATGTTTGTCATTTCTAGTGGGTGAGGTGATTATTTGAGTGAAACTGAATAAGTTAATAAAGAGGGTAGGGGAATCAGTGTTTACAGTCTATATTCACATCCCCATGTATAGTAGTTCCTTTATTTACATTAGTAGAAAAACATTGAAGGATGTCATTGAGAATGGGAATGCTGTTGCTTGGGGGAATATCTCTATGGCAGCAGTGAAATAGTTTTGTGCTTATTCAGGTATAGGAGGGTAATATATATTTCTATGATGAGATAGTTGGGGTGACGTTTAGTATGTTTTTAAAAAGTATTGCAGGCCCTCCAGCTATTTTATGTATGCTATCATTTCTTATTTATATTGTATCCTTGGGGAAGGATTTTTTCATCTTTACTGTTTGGATTTAGCCAAGTTTCAGTGATGATTAAAATGTCTAGTTTGTGTGTTGGAATGCATACATGGAAAGCTGGAATTTTGTTATAGATGCTTCTGAGGAGTATGTACATTAATAGTAAATTGTGGTTAGAATTAATGGGCTGTATTTTGGTAATAGTGGGAGCTGATGGGTTCATACATTCATGAGTAGGTACTAGGCTATGGGCCCTAGGGCTTATATAAGCCTAGCCAAAAAGGTACCCTGGCTTTCGCCACCCAAGAAAATTACTTTCCTGTGCCCCTGTCGAGTAGCGCCACAGAGGTGATCTCCGGGGTGAATTTCCTATTTCCCATCCAATCATCAAGAGTTTTCTTGAAGAGTGCTAATGAGGAGCTTTGTTTGATATAGATAGGTAGTTTGTTCCAGAGTATGGGAAGTCTCTGGGACAGGAATCTATCCCTCCTGCATATTCTGTTTATTGTGGTGACAAGGTTTAGGTCCCTAGAGTGTGTAGCTTGGAGAGATTGGGATTTCTTTAAGTGCAGCATGTCCAACAGCTCTGGGTTTGACATAGCTTTGTATGTTAGGCAGGGATTGCCACTGAGTAGGCGATATGCGACAGAGTAAAGTTGGAGTTTTTTGAGACAGTCTGCGTAAGGCATCTATCTGAGGCTGGTAATCCTCTTTGTGAGGTATTTCTGTGTCCTTTCCAGTTGTTGTAGATGTCTTGTGAGGTACATACCAAAAGTGGTGTTGTACTCTATAATGGGTCTAATGAGTGACGTGTAGAGGGGAACAATGACCTCTTTTTTTTCCTGGATGAGAAACCTTTTGTGATGAAGTGTGCCACAAAGAAAGATTTCCTGACTACTGTGGTGATGTGATTATCAAAGGAGAGACTACTGTCCACCTGTGTCCCAAGGTCTCTTATCACACTTTCGGTGTTAAGTAGACTACCACCTATGTGGTAGCTCATGCATACAGAGTTTTTACCAAAGGGGATGACAATGCACTTTTTGGCATTGAATTTGAGGCCATGACTTTGACCCCAGGCATCTGTCTCAGTGAGGTCCTTTTGTAGGATGTCCACATTATTAGGAGTTTCGATTATGGCTCCTAGTTTGCAGTCATCTGTGAACTTCATTAGCCAAAGACCTTCTGTGTTAGCCTGTACTTCAGAAAAGTAGATACCAAACAAGAGAGGACCCATGACTGAACCCTGTGGTACGCCACTTGTCACTGGTCTGAAGTCAGATTTGAAGTCTGCTACTTGCACAGTGTGGGTTCTGTCAGTGAGCCAGTTGGCAACCCATCTTGTGACATAGGGATTTATACCTAGTGAGTTTATCTATAATTCCAGAGTGGGGGATGGTGTCACAAGCTTGGTGAGATCTAGATAGGCTGTGTGAACCACCTTACCCTCATCTACAGCTTTGGTGACTGCTTCAAAGATGTCTATAGTTTCGAAGACATGATCTGCCTTTTACAAACCTGAAATGGGTGGGTTCCAGAGTTTTGAGATTACCAATGTCTTTGTTTATAAGTTCCATAGTTCCATGATGATACATTCCATGGCCTTGCAAACCAGGCTCATTAGGCTAATGGGGTGGTAATTCCTGGGGTCCATGGTGGCTCCCCCTTTATGGAGTGGGATAACTGTCACTGTGCGCCATTCAGTGGGCACAAAGCCTGAAGTGAGGTTATGATTGAACATGGTGTTTAGGTGGGGTGCCAGTTCATTCTGTAGTTCATTTAGAATGCAGCCTGGGATGTTGTCAGGTCCCATGGATGCTGTGTTCTTGGCTTTAGAGAGTGTGTTTTTTACCTGTATAGCCATGATTACATGAACATTCTTCTGGTATAGAGATGGGCCCTTTAGGGGTTTGAGGGGGGGGGGGGTAAAGTTAGCACTGAGCCTATCTGCCAGGATGTTGGCAATATCAGTTGGTTCTGTATATTTAGTGGCATTGTGCTGTAACAAAGAGCAGATCTGAGTGCTTCCATTGAGATTCTTGACATAGCTATAGAATGCTTTGTGGTTGTCTTTAGCATCAGTGGCAATTTTGTTTTCATAACTAGCTTTGGAGGATTTTATGAGGGATCTCAGCTTCTTATTGAGGCTGACGAGGGAGTTCCTCCAATCATGGGATTTTACTCTTTTTTTGCAACAGTTTCTTTCTTCTGTTGTAGAGTTTGTTTATGGCAGGGGACCACCAGATTGGCTTCCTTTTTTTGGAGGATAGCATCTTGGTTCGGTTAGGGATAGCATGATCCATGCACACATGTAAGTGCTTATAAAGTGCATTTGTGTAGGATTCAGCAGTCGTACCTCTATTTTCCATCTGCATGGGTGTTGTGAAGTTTGCCACTTCTGTCTTAAGAAGCATGAAGTTGGCTTTGGAGAACTTTTTACGGTGGTTTCTCTAATAGGGGGTGGGGACGGGATGTGGATGTCTAGGGTAATTAGCTTGTGGTCAGATCTGACCAACGAGGAATTGACCTCTAGTGTGGAGCACTGGTCACCCATGTTGGTAATGACCAGGTCTAGGATATTGCTGCCCCTGGTGGTGGTGTGGATAAGTTGATCCAAGGCATTGGAATTTATGAATTCCAGAAAACATTTAGCAAAAGAATTGGTATATGAGTAGTTTTCCCAGTTAATGGTGGGGTAGTTGAAATAACCCATTATTAGGGTGTTAGGTTGTACCCTAATATTTTCCAGTATGTCAAGAAATGAGAAATGGGAATCCTGGGGCACGGTGGGGTTTCTGTAGCAAGTTAAAATTTGGATTGTGGTCTTGCCCAGAGTTAGTTGCACTTGGATAATCACAGATTCATTATGCTAAGCAACTAGCCTGGAGGTGTGGATATCCTTAATAAATATGGACACTCCTCTGCCTTTAGTGTTTTGATCCATGTTACGTGCCCGAAATGTGTGGTATGAATTATAGTCTGGTAATGCAGGGTAGCTCTCTGAAGCCTTGAACCAGGTCTCTGTCACTGCACAGATGTCGATGTTCTACATTTTAAGGGGTGCCTCGATTGAATGTATTTTGAGGTTTAGGCTTCTAGCATTGAGTAGCATTACCCTCAGATTTTGCTTGCTTGTACCTGTTATGGTGGTGAATTTGTCATTTGAACCTTGCCTAAAAAAGGCACTATAGGGTTGGCAAGAGCCTTAGCCAGTATCCAGAATTCCAAGGGCGACAGGTGCAGGCCATCTCTGGCAAAGCATCATGGTCTGTTGATCATGTCATCCCAGGCAGACAGATACTGGATCCCCTTAGAATGACACCAGCAGCTTAGCCAATTGTTGAAGTCAATCATTTTGTCTTTGTACTGTGGTATCATTGTGGGTGATTGCAGGATGCTACTCAGGGCTAGGGCTATACCTGCCTGAGCTACAAGATTGGAGAGCTTCTCCATGTCTCTTTTCATGTAGTTCAGGGAAGTATGTCTCAGGTCATTCACACCAACATGGACAATGACAGAGTCATATTTGTACTTGTTGTGGAGTGACCTGAGTGCATGTGCAATAGAGTGGATCTTGGCACCCAACAGGCAGCTGACAGTAACTTTCTCCTTGTTTAGCCTGGTGAGTGGAACATTAGTGTTCCTGACTATAGAGTCACTTATGACTAGAGTGTTGGGTACATTGCTATGCCTTATGAACTGTGGTTGAGTGGCACATTGAGTTTGTGGGCTGTGTATCATTTGGGTTGTGTTGGAGGTGGAGGTTGCTTGTGTTTCTGCTTTGGAGGTCTCTGTTGCTTGAGCAAATTTTTATTGAGAGTCTCTGTGAATATAGGTGTGTGTTTTGTGTTGCTCTGTGTGTGTTTCGGTGGTGTAGGTTTTCAGGGACTATGTGATGAGTGTGGTGTGGTGCAAGTGTTTACCCTCTCCTCTTGACTGTCTAGTCCAGTTTTGGGTGAAAAGAGCTTTGCTTCCAGTTTGGCTATATAAGTGCATCTTTCACAGGTTGTATTGCTGGGTGGTAGGAGGAGAGGGTTCTCTGTGTACATGCGGCAATTGCTGCATTGCCGCAAGATTCCCAGATTCATCAGGTAGTCAGGAGAAAACACTGGGAGCTGACCCTTAGACATGCCTGGATAGCTGCTTATTTATTAAGTACTAAAAACTGTTTTCCTCTAGACAAGTGAGGAAAGTTGAGTGATGTAGTAATTTGTAGCTTATTTAGTGCTTACAATGAGTTCTGAGCAAGTGCTGAGCTCAAAGAAACAGATCTGAGTGCTAAAACTAAAAATCTGGCTAGTTCTAAGGGAAATTTTGAAGAGCAGACTTTATGGCACTGGGAATAGTTCACCCCTAGCTAAGTGGCGATGCATAAAGTGTTTTTTTTTATACAACAGTAGCAAATGAGTAAACTGATTTAAACCAATTAACCAGTAAAAAAGCTCAAAACTGAGCCCTGTTCCAGCAGTCTTCAATCAGACAAGTTCTAACTGCACACTACTGCCACTAGGGTCCAGGGGAACCTTCTCCAAAAAGATGGCTTAGATTAGTGCTCAAGTTATACAAACAAAGCTAGATTCAGCATGCCTGAATCTAGTTTATGCTACAGCAAACAAGGCACACCAATTTCAGAAAAAAACAGTTCAAATAAGCAGGCACAATAATCCTTTAACCAGAAATTCCCAGCTCAGAAGGGCAGAATCTAGTCTCTCCTCCCACAAGAGTGCAGACCACAAACCTTCTTAATGTAAAATAACTGGCCTGAAGCCCAAGTGCTTCAGGACAGTTATTTTACAGTATTAGACGGGGTTTGGTTGGATTGAAGGGATTGTCCAGGGTTTGGGTAGATGTCTCCACAGAGTGGGAGAGTGGAACTGTGGTGAGAGAAGTTGTACTGTGTGTGTGTGTGTGTGTGTGTGTGTGTGTGTGTGTGTGTGTGTGTGTGTGTGTGTGTGTGTGTGTGTGTGTGTGTGTGTGTGTTTGTGTGTGTGTGTGTATATATATATATATATATATATATATATATATACTAGATCTGATACTGATATATGGGTCTAGTAGATCTCTTTGATGGAGCTGTAACTGAAGAGGGCGTGTGCTCCTAATGTGTAGAGACTGTGTGCAATTTTGTAGTTGATGGGTGTTTGTTGAGTAGGAATATGCAGTTGGAGGAATATAGTGATGGGAAAGGGCATGTGGTATGATGTGGCAATGGTGAGCATGCTTAGTATAACTGAAAGTGTAGACTGGGAGAAGTAGCATATTAAGCATATGTTAGGGGAAGACAGAGTTAGCTGGATGGAAGTTATATGCTATTTTGTTGTAACAGATTGGGAGAAGTGAGTTAGGTAGGCTTGTGATATGAGTTTGTAAGCTGAAGAGTTAGTCCATTTGGATGTTTCAGTGAATTTGGTTGATTGTTTTGTTTTAGGGGGGTGAAGCAAGAATGGCATAAGTTCAGATAAAGTGGGAGGTGGGTGGGAATAAGGGGTAGGGAAGGCTAGAATGGAGTGGGATGAGGAGGTGGTACAACTGCCATGGGTGAAAAAAATCTGTAAGCCTGAACGTGATATAAAAATGGGTAATAAAATTGTATTGAAGTACTGAGGTGAAAGAAGGGATTTAAATGTAATATGAGAATGCAAACTACAAGGTGTGTAAGATAGGTAGTAGGCAGAGGTAGTTAGGAAAGAGAAAGTTTGGAAAAATGAGAAAATAACTTTTTCTTAACTACTTTTAAAGCTAACCACATTTAATGCTCAAAGTAGAAGTTGTTTGTTCATTAGTTAGGGGAAACATCAGGACATGGAAAAGAAAAGAAACAAACAAACACAGAACTGCCTATACAGGCAAAGAGGGAGAGTCATAAAAACAGTAGCTGAAAAGAGTAATTAAGAAAGTCCAGGCTGCCAACAAAAGTAGGTGTACCTCATTAAGTAGAGGGAAGGGGAGTAGGAAGATTAAGGTGCCATGGAGGCTATTTTTGATTTTAGTTAAAACAGCCAAAAAGCAGATCTCTAAGTAATGGCCAGGGAGAGAGGAGACATTAAACTTGGTACCATTTTCAACAGAGCAGGACTAGGATAACAAAACTAACAAGTAAATTCCCCTTACACTGAATAAAAGACAAGTCTGTACACATTTGCAGGGCTGGATGGTGTACTGATTCTGCTGTAGTCTTTGGGGTTGGTGTTCAGTCCCTGACTATACTGAATAAAAGACAAGTCTGTATGTCTTTGCAGGGATGGATGCTATATTTATTCTTTTGTAGTCTTTGGGTGGGGGTGGGGTGCAGTCCAAGAATATCTGGCTAATGCAAATACAATTAAGTAGATTTATGTATGAGAAATGTAATGAAAATGGTGAATGTTTAAGGAAGGAAAAGAGGAACAAGACTGAGAAAGGAAAAAAGATGAAGGGATGTAATTGTTTCACTGTGTTTTGCACTCATTACTGTAATGACCCTTTCGGTATGTAGCTGTTCAGTCACTAGTCACAACTGGAATGACTTGAACACTGTCCCTCTAAAAAATCAACAGCCTAAATCATAAACACTATGCAGGTCATCTCAAAGCTGTTTCCCTCTTCTCAGTATAATATAGGCTACTGAGAGACAACTTCTGCCTTGTGTATAGATCTTCAACAGACACTATTCTGTCAGACCTTTTACACATTCACAAGTCCAGTGGTATCATAAACACCCACTCAAGTGATTTCAATTTGTTCTGCAAAGTAAATAGAACATGTTGGAGAGAGAGATTTGTATCACAGATGCAACTTATATAAAACCATCTACCAATGCACATAATTCAAAGTACTTCTCCTATTCTATTCAGTTATAATTTAAGTAGATGGTTGGGTAACCACAAAGTCACCCCCAGTTTAGCACCTCTGCTTTAGCACCATGAAAAGGGGAAACTTACTTAAATGTCCCAAAATATCTTTGTTCGGCCCATCTCTGGGTTACTTGCATGCAAAAATTTAAATGCTAAAATCTGCCATAAGAATGTAGGATTAGGCTTCTTAAGATTCTCACAGATCAATAGCCTAGTAAGTACCTATGAACCTGTGACTCTATGAATGAATATTAAAATAGATATTTTGTGTGGAAGGTGAAAACAGAAGATTTACAGAAGAATAGAAAGACGTGATATTGCAAAGTAATACAAGCATACTGTCTTGAGGATGGGTATGAATAGTTAAATGCAGATAAAAGAGAATGAATAAAGAGAAGGAGGGATTATTTAAATATGTATGCATGAATGGGATGACATTCTTTGGTGAATGTTACTGGGTAGGTTTTCAGTTAAAGGAAATATGAAATATAACTTTGATAGAAAAAGGAAAATGACAGATAAAAGGATATGTAGTGGAGGAGGATGTAGGACATATCTTCCTAAAGTTTAATTGAAAAAAGGGCAATTGAGATTGAATAAATAATATTCATAATTTTGAAGAAATAAAAAAAAATACAAATAGTGATATGATGTAATTTGCAGAATGTAAGAAGTGGCTGGATGAAAGATTTGCAAAACTGGATAGAATAATCATCTAAGGTACATGGTTATTTGGTTAGGGATATGCCAAGAAGTACTGTATAACAAGCAATGGAATCTGAATGTAAATATTACAAATATGAAACTGTGGTTGGCACAGTTAATGTGTGGGTGGTTGAAAAAAATGGTTAATGTTCTTGTATTTTCTTTGTTTGAGTTTATTTAAAAATATTCCTTTGCATTTTTATCTTTTATATCATTTTCGATTTTAAGAAAGCTAGGTAAGCTCAAAGGTTTTTTTTTAATATAGACATGGTGGTAAAATGGTTAAGCTGTTCACCTCCCATGCACAAGGTACACGGTTTGATCCTGACCTCTGGTCAATGCATGTATGACATTTGCATGTTCTTCCTGTGTTTCTGTGAGATTCCTCCACCCTCCCAAAACATGCTGCATGTTTGTTTCTACCTGAAATTCACGCAAGAATGGAATTGTGTGCAGTAGTGTCTATTGGGGAAGAGTTCTATAGACCAACTGCTTTGGGCATCAGCTGTTGTGCCCAGTATCCTCTAGTCAGGAGAACAAAGATCATAGACTGCACGCCGTGTCAAGACTAGCCAGCTGACAGTGTAAAAACTGCCTCCAGGTGATTGGGTCACATTCACTAATGATGCCAAAATGGCAGAGGTATTTGTCAATGATAAGTGGGCTGAGGACCTGACCTACACGACAGAACCATACTAACTGTGGAAGGGGTCTAAAGTACAGCAGTCCTGGGTCAATAAGCTATACATAACAAAAAAAGATCAGCTCAGATAAACATAGAATAAAGCATTTAATAAATGTACAATAAGCTATACACTTTCACAAATATTCCTTCTTCAGGTCAAACAGAATTAACTGTAAACAAAGGATTTAAAAAAAATATTTAAAATCACATGACTCATGACATCAGCCGAGTTCTTAAAACATAGTGCTACTTCCATCTCTGTGACAATAATTTCAGCACTGGTTTTAAACTCACTGCTTCATTTAAACCTTGTGCTACATCTGCATGGAGTTCATAATCCATTTATACTTTAAATTCTCATTTTTTTTATCTCATTGAAGGATGAACTAAATGAATAACCATAAATGAAAAATAATATCTCTGCCCATCACAGTCAACACATTTAAATAATACATTAGTTGTAATGTGCCTCCTTATTTTAGAAAATGCTGTCCTTAAATTTAGAGTTGTTTTTATCTACAAAAAAGGCCCTACAGCCTTCACATATAGCAAGGTCAATCACATTATTGGTATTACAAGTCGCAGTTCTGTTAAAATAATAGTTTTTGTTAGTTGCAGGATGTTCAAAACTATTCTTAACCTCAAAATTTCTGCAGGAGCTCTAGTAAGTGGTATGGACCATGCACCAGCCCTACAAAATTGAGTATCATCTTTTTGAATTATTTTCTAGTCTTGAGATTCTTGAGGAACATATCAGAGTAGGAGAGCAAAACCAGAGAGAGTTTCAAACCAGTGCTGAAATTATTAAAACAGAGATGTAAGTGACACTAAGTTTTTAAGAACTTTGCTAATGCCATGGGTTATGTGATTTTAAATTTAAGACTGCATTCAGGTGGCAATTGCAGGAACTGCTAGATAAAGCAGGACAATATGAGTTGGTGTTGATAACAGGGGACCTGAATGCACATATTGGGACAGACAGAACAAGATATGAGGATTGTATAGATCCACATGGATGGGACAACAAGAATAAAGAAGAAAAGGCCATTCTAGAATTCTGTCTCACAAATGACTTGATGGTGGCCAACACATGGTTCAGTAAGAGAGAGAGAAACAGTCACAAGATTACACAGAATAATAGCCAACATGTAACTCACTGGTTGCCCAATCAGCTGCAAACAGTGGTCAGTGAAAGCACTAAGGTCAACAGACACTAGGCTGAAGACCTGGAATTTGTTTGGAGAGAAAACTCAAGAGTTCAAGGAAATAGTCAGGGCTGTAACACCTCAGGAGGAAATAGATGGAGTTGAAGAAGAATGGCAGTGCCTCAAAAGAGTATGTGTAAGGACTATAGAACAGATATGTGATGAAGCCAGGTAAAGAAATAAGGTATTTGAGGAAAGCTGGTGGTAGAATGCAGAAGTTCATGAAATCATCAATAGAAAGAAGGACTGCAGGAAAAGTGGGAGATAGAAAAGATGGAACAGGTTAAGAAAGAATACTGGTTGGCTAATAAAGAGGCTAAGATAGCACTTATAGCAGTGAAGAACAAAGCACCAAGAGTCACTCTACCAGCTTCTGGAAAGTGACTCAGTAAACGGCACAAAGAATTGATACAGAAGGGAAAATAATGGAATAATTAACTGGGTGGAGTGGCTGAGGAAAAGGGAAGGCTGAATGAGGATGTCAAAGCTACAATTAAAGGGGTTGTAGCAAACTGGCACAGAGTGTTAGGAGTAGTGTATGACAGACAAATGCCAAAAAAGCTGAAATGTAAGTTGTACAAAACAGTGGTGTTACCAGTACTACTGTATGGTACAGAAACTTGTGCAATGAAGGCACAGTAGTTGAAGAAGCTAGAGGTGATAGAGATGAAGTGCCTGAGATGGGTGGTAGGATGCCCACTGTGGGACAGACAAAGAAATGAGGACATCAGAGCAGAAGCCCAAGTAGCAGCAATTGAAGAGAAGGTCAAGGAGAACAGATAACGGTGGTTTGGGCAGAAGACAATCTAGTGAAGAACAGAAGGACAGACAGGAAGAAGGCAAGAGGAAACAAAGGCTTCCATAAAATAGATGGATGGATTGTGTGAAAAAGGACTTCTGACAGGCATGACTGCCAAAGAATGCAGGAGAGTGGAATTGAATTGAAAAAGATGGCAGCAGGTAAGGTGACACCTCATCCCCATGTAGAAAGGAGGTTGATGATGATGATGATGATGATGATGATGATGAAGCAAAATAAATGTTTTAAGATTTCTTTCTTTCTTTCTTTCTTTCTTTCTTTCTTTCTTTCTTTCTTTCTTTCTTTCTTTTGTTTACCAGGAAAGTTTAACAGGAGGCCTGGGAAAGAATACTCCAGTTTTTGTTGAATACAAAATATAAGTCATAGGTTACAATCGGTTACAACATGATAGCAGTAAAGAACAATAGTGTTATTTACATGTACAAGTAATGTATATTAATGGAGTACCGTTCATAGATTCAGTTGTGCTGCAAAACTAATTAATTTATTTACCCAAGGTTCTTGAGAAATAGCAAGCATAGCATTTGCTTTTCTAAATAGAATGACATTTTCTCTTATTTTAATTTAGTTACCAACAGTCCTTCTGTGGTAGAATACAAACAAGCTCTCTTTGTTGCAGAGTGTAAACATACATTCTGGCTTGGTTTATACTAACATTTATAATACTGAAACAAAATAATAATATAGTCAGTCTTACAGCAAAGTACAGTGTGCACCACTTCTGTTAAAGAATGTTTTCCTTTTGACCATTGTATTTATTGTAAATGGGTAGTACAGACTTCTTTTTTTTTATTATTGTAATATTCGACAGTTAATTACATGTGGCACTGGAGCACTGATTTATCTGGGTATTTGTAATGCGATGATTTCTATGTTGTGATAACTACCTGCATGTTTAAATTGTTGATGGATGAACAGCTAAATGAAATTCAGTGTCATAAACAGTCGAATATTTTATACCACTGTACTTTGCTTCATCTAACTGCAGCATTTTCTTTTGTTGGGATTGAAGAGTACAAAAAGGTGTTAGATAGCAAGAAAAGTTGGGATTTAAGGAGAAAAGATGGATGGTTAATTTGGGAACATTAATACATCGGGATTTGAATAATGCGTTTTAACACATTTTCTATAATTTTTTTGTTAGTGCATTTTTGTCATGTGATATGTGATTTTATATATTAATTGTCTGTCTTTTATGCATTTTTTATACTGTGACAAAATAAGCATAAAGTGAAACAGTTCTCTGCTTGCCGACTTTGTAATATTAAATATATTTTGAATTTTAGTGTGCTGGATGTGTTTTTGCCTTTATTGGCTCATACACTTTTTCTTCAATGCTTGCTTTATTCTTTGAGTTAACCTTTAGTGACAGCTGTTAGAGTATATGCCACATACAGGTTAATAAAGTAGAGCTGATAAATTTCTCACCTGTCACTAGCTCTTGTTGTCTATTATAATGTATGTATGTATGTATATGTTTATTCAAGGCTGGGCTTAGGTAAACTTGTGCCCTAAGAGAAGGGCTCCATAGTGCCCCCTTGATGGCCACTGCCCCGCACCATGCACTGATTCCCTGGTCACCCCTCCCCCCTACTGGCCTACCCACAGTATCCAGATTACTTTTTTCTTCTTTTTTTCAGTTTGTCTTACACTTCATGTTTTTTGGATTCATTCAATAAATACATCCTAACTATGCAAGGCGGCATTTTGATAACTTTGGTAGAAATAAATTCATTAAGCCATAGTGGTTCTAGTTGCTCTGAGATACATGTTAAGAGTTTTTTTAAATTACTTTTTCATCCATTAAATCTAGTGATGGCCTGAACAAAAAATCATGGTTAAGTAAAGTCATGATTAAGAAAGAAATTTGTTGTTACTTTTTTCTGCAACTTTTCAATGCACACCAACTGAGCAACACTACACTGTAATAAATGTGGAGAAAATAATTAAATTAAGCTGCTGGTGTGAGAGCCACTAAACCCCAGAAGGAATGGGGTTGGTTATAAATGCCTCGAAGTACAATGTAGAGCTTTTTCCCCAACCTTTTGTTCCACTGGTGGCCTGAACAAAAAATCATGATTATGGAAAGACATTCATTCTTACTTTTTAATTAAAACACATAACAAGAAAAAAATCAAGAAATAAGGGAGAATGTCATTGCATACTAAGAAAAGAATATTTATTTAATTACTGGAAACTGTTTTTGTGGTAAAACTAGACTTTGGCATCCGAGATAATCTATAGTCTGAAGTCAGAAAAGGAAGCATTCTGACAAAGAGCATCAAAATGACAGTTTCAGAAACTGGCTATTTTAGGAATTCTTTTGAAATGGAATTTGGAAACAAAGATAAGGAAAGAACACAGTTATAAAGACAGTTTCTGCTGTAGTATACACATGTTCATACCCCTACACACACACACACACACACACACACATATATATATATATATATATATATATATATATATATATATATATATGCTTATTTAAAAGCTGAGCACTGCCACTGGAACTGATAATAAGAGCAGAAAACTGAAATGCTAGCTGTTGTGACTGAACATTGTTGTTGCTGTTGTACCACTCAGGCTACTGTGCAGCAACATCCAAATAGTAAATACTCCTGCAGTATTATTCATGCTCCCTTGGTTGAATTATATAATTCATTATTCCAGTTCTAGTTCTGTGGTCATATATAATTACAGAGGCATATATATATATATATATATATATATATATATATATATATATGTATACTTCTAAAGCTTGAAGTTTCAACTCTTTAAACTTCAAATGGCTGAGACCAGAAGATCAATGTTTTGAAACTATGAAAACAAAGTAAAAAATAAATAAATAAAAACAACAAAAAAAAAATGTTTATGTTCTTGCCCCTCTGCACCTCCTATACCCCCTGCTAAATAAATATACCAACTGTACAGAGATCTCCATTCAAAACATTCAAGGTTTCAAAATTTGATCTTAAGGCCTCATTCCTTTGAAGTTCAAAGTTTTGAAACTTTGAGCTTCTGAAGTGGATATATATATATATATATATATATATATATATATATATATATGTGTGTGTGTGTGTGTGCGTGCGTGTATATACATATATATATATATATATGTTCATAGGATGATACTAGGCTATTGGCCCGCAGAACCTTATAAGCCTAGCCAAGAATTTCGCCTACGTTCCCACAAACTCACCACCTGTTTCCCCTGTCCAGCAGGGACACAGGTGGGATCCCAGGGATGTATTTTCTGTTTCCCATCCAGATGTCCAGGTTCTTCTTAAAGAGGGCTAGAGAGGTACTCTGCTTGACATGGAGAGGGAGTCTATTCCACAGATGGGGGAGTCTTTAGGACACAAATCTTTCCCCTCCAACAGGTTCTGTTACATAGGTTATGTGACAGCATGACGGAATAATGATTACCCAAAGTAAGGAGAAACAAGTAGAGCAGGAGACATCTGAAGAAGAAATATGGACATGTAAAAGAAGAGATTTAATATGGTGCAGTATTTATGGAAAAGAGAAAGCAAAACTAACCAATCAGAAAAAAGGTAGAACCAGACATATTTAAAAAGAAATACAGACAAAGGCATCTGGATATGGAAAATTTCACAATAAAAAAAACAAAAACAAACGGGGAAAGTAAAAAAAGAGTTAGAAATAATAAAATAAAAAAGAACCACCAAGGCAGTGTTGCATTCTAGAAACAGTTTGATAAACACTCAACCAACTAATCGCTTTTGCCATGTAACACCAATGGCTTCTTCAGAGGGTTGGCAGAATTACCAACTGTTTCTAGAGAGCAACACTGCCTTGGTGGCTTGTTTTTTTATTTTATTATTTCAAGTGTTTTCAGTCTTTTCGGCCACCTTGTTCCTTTTTATTCTAAAGTAGAAAAGAGGATTAATAACAGAGAAGTTAAAGAAATAGAAACTGAAGTTACAGATTACATGTGAAGTGAAGGATTTAGTGTAAAAAAATCCAGAACAATGACCTCTCAACTCTCAACTGTCCAGACTTTCTCAGAATGTCCAGATTTCTGCCTCATATTTTTGGTCTGTTACTCATAAAGTTTCTGTTTTTATTACAAATCACTGAGGATTGAAGTCACTAAATAATTACATACATTTCAGTTTCAGACTTTATATCCTTCAGAAAATGCATTCTAACACAAATCATGTTACTGTAGCAAATTTCTAAGTTTATAAGAGCAATATTTAAAATTTGTCCCTAATTTTTCCTTGGTCCTCCCATTATGTTAGGCTTTGTCCAGATTTCTTTTTCAAAGAAGTTGAGAACTATGCAATGAGTCCCCAAATTAAGAAGAATGAGGTGGAACAGGAAGCATCTGATCAATTGCCACATGAAGTTACTCTAGAGCCTTCACAGTCCAGTGAGTTCCCATATGAAAGAGCAACAGATGATGCAGGATGCAGCTGAAGAGAATATGTCACAAAAAGATGTTTTGGAACTTTTTGTAGAATACCTGCAGGAAATGGAAATCAAAGAATGTGCCCTCAGTTTAGAAGAAAATGATCTAAGGGAAGGGTTGCTTGATTTAACAGAGATGGATACACATATTAAGACTGATGAAAGAAATAGGTTATAGAAAGTCAAAAGGCCTAAAATGTTAGAAGTCTGATAATGCAGATGAAGACAGTAATCAAGACTATTAAAAATAATTCATGTGATATAACAGAAGTAAAGAGGATACATTACTGTGCAGTTAAATTAATACCAGATAAAGTCTTATTACAAAACACAGAGCAACAAGGGAAATGAAAGGAAGAAATCAAATGCCATCATGGAAGCATCAAAGAGAGAAAACTATAAAGCAATTAAGACAAGAAGTGTCAATCTTAGAAGAGTATAGAAAAGGGAACAGATCAACAAAAATACTTAGAAAGACAGACGTGATAAAAGCAATGTGCAGTATTAGAATAGACCAGGATCTATTGCAAATAATAAACTAAAGATATCAGCATAGACAGAAGAACTTAACTAAATATAAATGAAAAGTACAAAATAAGCAATTCATTGATGACCCAAAAAAGGTTTTATAGAGAATTGAGAAACAAAGCAAAGAGAATAGAAACATCACCCAAAAATCAGAAGAAATAGACATATTTTGGAGAAGTATCTATGAAGAACCTGTGGAACAACAAAAATGCTGAATGAATAGAAAAAGTAAAAAATAAATAAATAAAACACTAAGAAGTTTAAATGTACAGGATATGAAATGGGATGAAGTAACAGACAGAAAATAAAACCAAATTATGAAAAACTCTTAATTGGAAAACCCCAGGGCCAGATGCAGTACCTAATTTATGGTTAAAAGTATTAACATCTGTGCATGAAGACTTAGCCTGAGTCAAATCTATTTATATGAGCATCCCAAAGAGATGCCAGCCTGGTTAACAACAGGAAAAATGATACTCTTCCTTAAGACTGAGCCTATAAGCTATCCTGAAAACTATAGAGCAATAACTTGCCTTCCAATGATGTATAACCTACATACTGGAATTGATACCAACAAGAGTTTACAATCATTTAGAAGAAAACTCAATCATGGCAACACAACAAAAGGATAACAAAAGAAAGTCATCTGGAACAAGGGAGTGTTTGTTGTTAAAGTCATGATGGAGAATTGTAAAAAGGGAAGTATTTAAGTATGGCATGTTTAGATTACAAAAAAGCATTTAACAGCATCACACATTCATGGATAAAGGAGTGCTTACAGATGTATGTTATACCCTACATTGAGCAATTACATTACAGTAACCATGAAACAGTGGCAAACCACTTTGCAGCTAAGCCATGATAAAGGACAGATTATTATCCTAAATAAAAATTCAAAGGGGGATATTCCAGAGTGACTCTTTGTCACCGCTGCTCTTTTCTCTTGTCCTTAACTCATTAAACTGTCTACTTAAATTAAGTCATGGTTACAATTTGGCTCATAGGAAAAAAAAAGTGTAATGACTTCTTGTCTTCTTTCTACGGATGATTTAAAAACTGTATAGTTCATCAGATGAGGAACTGAAAGCATAACTGCAAGTGGTTAAAACTTTCTCAGATGATATAAAAATGCCGTTTGGCTTTGATAAATGTGCAAAAGCAACATTTAAAGCAGGAAAACTTCAGCAGCAAGAAAATATCAGCCTGAGTCACCGAAGTCAGGAATATGATATAAAAGAACTTGAGCAGAAGGGAGTGTATAAATATTTGGGAACTGGTGAAGGATCGACAAAAAACATGAACAAATATGAACAAAACTAAGTAAGGAGTATTTTAGAAGACTAAACTTAGTACTGAAAACAGCCCTGACATCTAGGAGCAAAGTCCAAGCTATAAATCAATTTGCTCTTCCTGTTCTAACTTACAGTTTTACTGTGATTGACTGGCCCCAAATGTATTGGATCAGTTGGGCAGGAAAACAAGAAAAATACTTCATACTTATTAAATGCTATATAAAAATCATTGTGTACCAAGACTATATATTCTTCATTCTGAAGGAGATATGTCTCCTTGAAAGTGATTACATGTATAGATCTGCAGTTGTCAGACTACATACATATCTGCTAACTTTACCAGATCCAAACATAGTGAAAGTTTTAAAACATGAGAAGAATAAATCTAAGATGACTTCCTTGCTTAGTTTAGCAAAAGTATATCGGTGTCAAGCAAGAATGGAAATCAAAGCAGAAGTAGACAAAAGACAGGCAGCCACTGAATGTGACAAAAACAAAAGAAAGAATATAAGAGGAAGGAACAGATGAGAAGGCAAGAAATCAGGAAAAATCACACATATATTTGCAAGTACAGAAAACCCCTGAAACAACCTCATAGCAATCAGGATCTGATGCAAGAATGGTTTTAAACCAAAAGATGAAAGGTTAATATTAGTAGCCAAGGACAGTGGACTACATACTCATTGGTTTACAAATTACATTGACCATGCGGGAGAAACAGACAAATGCAGGTTCTGTATAGCAGAACTGCAAACAGTTGCATCTTGTTGCTGGGTGGGATACACTAATGGCAGAGGGCCTATATTTTGAAAGATGCAATAATGTGGTAAGACTGTTGTTTTTGGGTTTGTGCAAACATTCCCATATTGAAGTAACTGAGAAGCATTGGAAAGATGAGCCACAAAGCATTATAGAGATTGATGAAGTTTATTTCAAATGAAATCATCCATTACTAACACTACAAAAAACAGATGTGAGAAAAACAGATATAGTAGTCCATGAAAAGATGACTTAAATAACATTGTTCATTGAAATTGCTACACCCACTGATTACAGTATCTTATGCATAGAGAGACACAAAGTCATAAAATACCAGGATTTGCAGGCAGAAACAGTGGCAATGTGGGAGAAAGATACCCAGACTGTTCCAGTAGTAGTAGGAGCAGTGGGTCTCATAAAAAAAAATACTGTTGTATTTATCAACTGATACATGTAACTCTATATGAATTAAAGAAGGAGTCAATTCTGGGCACATTGCAGGTGCTGCAGAGAGCACTTTTGGCTAACATCAAAGACTGAAACAATACAAATTTTGTGAACTTTAATCATACTTGATTTATGAATGGGGTCCATTCCTGCCGCACGCCTAGAAACCCAAAAGGCTTGGAGAAATCAAACTTCAACAATCCATATATATTGTATTTACTCTCACTCTTATGGCTCAGATCTGGACTAAAAAGTCTGAAAAAAACTATGTTACTCAACTTATTAACAAAGTCTGAATTTTCTACTTAAGGTGTAATGCCAATCTGATTGCCTAATTTCATGACAGTTCAGTCTTTAGATATTTATGAATCTTACTGCCAAGAACAGTAGCTTTATACTCCTAATGTTTCTTCATACAGGCCTTCATGTTTACAAATGCATTTTCCTTACATAGGGAAATGCATTACTCTGTTTTGGGGCACTTCAGGAAAAACAGCTAACTCAGTCTATGTGAAGCACTTTATAGCTAGCCAATGCCTACTTTGACAACTGTTTGCATCCACAGCCAGGTCATCTAAATCTATATAGAAAATAAATATAGAATATACTCAACGTACTGCTTAATGAAAATGTTTGGTTTAGTGGCATTGGTGGTGTTTCTGACTATCTCAAATAGCCTTTCCCTCTTTTATGTGAAAACCTTTGAACTTGTGAGACTGGAATAATTTATGTATATACTTTTCTGCAAATCTTCACTTTTCTTTGATGTTTAAAAAACTCAGGATCATCTGTGCAAAGTTAAGACTCTTACTTTCTAGGAATGCAAGTTTTATGACTCCCTAGAGACCACAATGACAGGTCCTGCATACACAAAAAACACAAAATGAGATTGTGTCATACAATTAAGAGTGACTTTTGAGACTCAGTCACACTTCTCAACTTTTATCTCCCGTTACAGATAAAGCAAAAAAAAAATTAGTAAAAAATTAGGCTAGGGACACTTTTAAATGCTGATACTATTAATTTAGAACTTTACAAATAATCTCTAATTTTAAAGAGTGATAAACCAAAAGTATGAAAACAAATTAGAGGTATCCCTGCAAAATTTGGAAAGTTGAGAGGTATAAAGAGTTTTAGCTTCATTTGTCTTGCACCATTTGACATCAGGTGTACTTCCCAAATGCCTGCTACCTATGTATAGTGCCTGTAAGATTGCTGTACCTTGCTGAAACTTGAATATGCCAAGTTACCAGAACCTCCGACTTAGCATATATTTTTGACATTCTCATTTTTTGTCTCATGGTTCATAGGATCACATCTGCGGTCCTACAATTTCATAAGGAGTTCAGTTTTATTTACTGATTCGTGCATCAGCTGGGCATGGTGGGATTCTGGAGTCTTCTGGAGTACATCACTGTTTTTTTTTAATTATTTGTGCCAGCCCACAACATATAGAATTTTTCAACTGTTTAACTAGAACCCAGTTAAATATTCTACAACCCTTCCTTATATTTCTTGTTCCCTCCCTATCTTATTACATATATTTTTTCCCTATGAATATTCCCATCAGTGATCCCATACAGGTTCGGTTTTAGCAGCTAATAGATTTGTTCTCTGCACTCTTAGGTGCATAGCATCTATACTCCCTTTTGATTCATTTATTATTAACCTAGCTGTGTTTCTGCTTTAATGGCAACAAAGCAAGAAAAAAAAAAACAATCAGCTAGCTTTTCTTTATTTCTGTTCTCCCAGTTCATTTCTCTGTCTCACTCCGTACCATTCCACACAGACTTTTTTGGTTGCCTACGGCAGACGTCTATAATGGTGAGAGCTGTATTGACATTCTCTAAGTTGGTGGGAGCAGTTTAGATGGGTAATATTATCTTTTTCTTTCCCCTCTTCTCCACTGATGACTGCCAGTTAAACCTCACACTTTCTTATCTATTTACTTCTTTTCTTTACTATATTATGTTTACATTTTTATTGTCAGATCTTACTACATTTATTACTTTTCTCCTTTCCTCTTCATATCATTGTCTACCTTTACTGTACTGTAACCTTTAGGATTGGAGCCAGTGAGGAGACTGAGGCATCCAGGGACCACATCACACTGTTGCTGTGCAGTTATCTGCTTAAGCCGTATTTCCCTGTTTCAGCTGTTTACTCATCTGAATTGTCCTATAGTGAATGTAAAATGAGGATGCGCTGGTGTATTTTCTTGCCTCTGCAGCAGTTCAGCCAATACCCTCTACCTTTTCACTTTCTTGGACATCTCCCTTGTGTCAATAGCCTCCACTAGGGATCAGACATAGGGAATGCTCAGATGAAAGGTCTCCCTCTGGGATGCCTGAGATGCTAATTAAACCTGGGTTGCATTGGTCATAGTCATAACTTTATCCCTGTATGCCATACTTCTGGCTAACAAATGGCAATTCTTACTGTCCATGGCTCAGGCAGGATTAAAAAAAAAAAAGATAAGAGCAAGTGACAATGCCTAGAACCTTTCAAAAGCCACAATTTCAAACACTACAAAATGGCATAACTGCAAGTTCAACCAGCAATTAAATCTAGGCAACCCAAACCTGTTCTGATCAGAAGAAAAACAGAAACTTGGTCACCCCAGATTTTTTTTAACACTAATAATCCAGTCACATCTACAGAAGAAGGAGCTCAAGCCCTGAATGATTATTTGTCCTCAAATATTCCCTTTTACCCAACTCCTCTTCTGTTTTGAATTACACTAATCCTCTATACAGCTTACATCTATTTTTTCATTTAATCCAATATCAGTTTACCTGCCTATGAGTAACTTAAAAAATCCCCATAAAAGTCCATTTCTTAACCTCCAGTTGCATCCTAAATTCTCTTACAAGGTTTCTTTTATACTGATCCCTAGCTTACCCATTTCACTTCTACCATTCCAGATGAAGAGAAGCCAGCTACTATCATCTTCTCTTCCAGAAGTTCCCAGTCCTTCTTTACCTGAACTACATGATTCTATTTTTAATTTCTTACCTTTTATAGAAATATCAGAAGGATTTATCTATAAACAACTACTTTGTTTCACCCAAGACCATTTTCCTCTATTTTTTTTTGCATCCATGACTTCTGACCATCTGTCCACACACTTGTTGTCTTGAGATCATTGATTTCCTTATTATGGAGTCCACAGTGTGAGGGTTAGAGCTGACTGGAAGTGCATTCATTCGGCAGCAGTGGATATGGTTTGTGCTCCCACTGACAACCCAGCAATGAGGCATTTCTAAGTGGGGCCCTAACTCTGCCCTCTTGGCTGATGTTAGCACCTGCTTCACTGCAGGGTAACTTATACTCTCCCAATGTGTGAGCACACTCTACCTACATGCTATTAAGAGCTATGTAACTGGCTTGCTCCAATCTCCAAGCCTATATCCTTTGTCTGGGCCACTTCTGTGCCACGCATGCCTCTATTAGAGGATGATGCTCAGCCAACCAGAAACCACATTATCCTCCCTACAGGATTGCAGAGATGGTGTTAGTCTCTCAGTTCTCATCATCATACAACTCAACCTCTTAGCACAAGAAATCTGGACAAAGCAGAAAATAATGGGGAGACAAAGGCTCAAAAAATGTGGACACATTTTAAGTATTGCTCTTATATGCATATAAAGTTGCTAGAATAGCTGGATTTTTATTAGCATGTGTTTTCTGATGAATATGAGGTCTGAAACTCACATGAATGCCACTATTTACTGACTTCAATCATCAGTGATTTGCCAAAAAACAACAATGTTTATGAGTAACAGACCAAAAATATGAGACAAAAATCTGGGCATTCAGTGAACATCTGGACAATTGAGAGGTATGCCTGTCATCCATGCTGAGATGTTCCAGCACTGGGGCCTCTTTGTAAACAGGTTGACCTAATAGTAGTGAGGATTTTATCTCTATAGTGAAAGTGCCTGGCTTACCTAAGATTATTAATTCATTTATATTTTGATACCCAATTTATTCTATTTAAAGTTGTGGGGAAGTTGAGGCATATCCTAGTAAGCTATGAGTATAATGCAGACAAGTCCAAATGGGATGCCATTATATCACAGGGCACATTTGTACACTGCATGCACTACACACAACTTAATGGCTTGATAACTCAACTAACAGCATCTTTTTGGAATGTGGGAGGAAAAAGCCATGTGGACCAGAGAAACTTGTTTACTTACTGTAGCATCAATGGAGAAATGTAAACATTAATCTATTACAGTAGAGAGTTGATTATCTGAACTAATTGGGACCATAGGTAGTTCGGATAATCAAACATATAATTGAACCAGATAAAAAAAACTTTAAAATCTTGTTTTTTCTGCATGTAGGAATACACTTTTCAACCATTCAATGATTCCAGTGGACAATAATGAATATTTTTTCACATATGAGCTGGCTACAAGCTCAACAGACATGCTCAAGCGAATATATATAATGTTTACATATTCAGACTTTATCATTTTTCCTACCAGAAAACCTTGGAAGACTGGTCCTGATAACTGACATTTCAGATAATCGACTCTCTACTTTAGCTCTAAACGGGCCCCTTCTGTTGAATTTTTTATCAACAATCTTCACACATCTTCTTATCAAAGCTGTCTTATTCAGTATGAAGATGATTCCACCATCATTTGCTCATCAAACAGTATCCCTTGTTTTCAGCTCATAACACATGAAGCTTTTACTACCGTTAAGACATCCAGACAAACTGAAGTACCTGTTTACACAAAATGATTAGGTATGACAATAGATGACAATGATCTTTACATCCAGAACACCATTACACAAGAAAAGATAATTAGTAGTGAACTATTTCAAGATATAAGTAAGAAAGGATGGAAAAGATAAATTAAATAGATTTTAGAAACAAAACGTTTCACCAGAAACAGAATGCTTTACAGTCATAAAAACCTGAGCCACCAAAACTACTGTTACCACCTTCTACCCTCATAACTATATCCTTACCAGCACACACACTTCATTAAACAAAAAATCTGAAACATACTACAACAAAATTGCTAGGTTTGCTACAAGTACATTGCATTACACCCACCACTTAATACTCTTCAGTCTCTTAAGTGGCTTGAACTCCCATATCAGCTGATCTACCTTCATCTTGTAACGAATCACAATGTTATTCATAAAGTGGCAAACTGCTCTGACCTTAGCTCCATCCTACATTCTTAACTCCCCAAAAGACCTGTCATATATGAAGACAACAAACTCCTGTCACTTCATAAATCCAATAAATCATCAGGTCAACTCCTCTAGTCCTACAATGTAGCAAATATTTGGAATTCTTTACTATATTACCACTATACTATAAAACCCATCAAATAACGCTAACTCCTTCACCCTTCAACCTGTACCAACTTACACCATCTATACACACCTAACCAAACTTAAACCCACCACTTTAGCAGTAGACAAACTACCTGTCAAATTCCTACAAATAGCCCCCAAAGCCATTTCCTACCCAGTCTCTGTAATCATTAACAGATCAATCTCAGAATAAAAGGTGCCACTTATCTGGAAAATCTCCTACATTATTCCAGTACACAAAGGGGGCAACTCCACTGACCTAACAAACTACTGCCCTATAGCTATACTTTCCCCACTGGCTAAAATACTTGAAAAATGTATCCACACCCAGGTCATAACACATCTCCTCTCCAACAATCTTCTTGCCAAAACATGGATTCCACCTCAACCATAGCACTACCACTGCACTCATCAATTTTAGTAATCTTGTAAATATGCAACGCAACAATGACCAACTAGTGTTTGCAGTTTTCCTTGACTTACCAAAGGCATTTGATACAGTCTCCCATACAAAACTAATAACATCACTCTCAGAATTAAAACTAACTACCCCCACTCTATTATGGTTTCAGGACTATCTGTCCCAATGCCAACAAGCTGTTCAGTGGAAAAACTCCCCCCCCGCACTTCCTGTAAAACTAGGAGTACCCCAAGGATCAATCATAGGACCCCTACGTTTCACTATAGTTACAAATAATCTTCACAAAGCCACCCCTCTAGCAAGCCTGGTTCAATACGCTGATGACTCCACCTTAATCTGCTCTGCCCTCATCTTCCAAAAATTTCAAATCAAGACCCAAGAAGCCTTTACATCCATCGAAACCTGGCTTACAAACTCCCAGCTAATACTAAATCCTAAAAAGAGCCAACTTATGCTCTTTCATCCTTCCAAAGCAGCAGCACCTGCTCCCCCATTCTTTTCTGCATTAGATAATAACCCTATCTCCCCCGTCACACAAACCAAATTACTAGGCGTCATTATTGACAATAATATGAAATTTGACAAACACACAGCTCATGCAATAACCAAAATCACCAAACAACTAGGTACCCTTTACAGATGTAAAAACTTCCTAACCAGCAACAGTAAGTTACCTCAGCTCATACCCATCTTCTCTCTACCTTACTGTATGCTTCTCCTGTCCTAATTAATCTAAACAAGAGTGATTTAAACAAGCTATCGGTATGCTACAACAAAATATCAAAATTCCCCACAGACTACTCCTACCACGCCCAACACTGTTAGGCCCTAAAACAGCTTTCCTGGCTGGAACTCCCTAGCACCTTAGCTCTAAACCAACTTCTTCTAGCTCATCAAATACTGTATCAACCTGATAAAACTCCAGCCTTACAAGACCTGATCATCCTCTACTACAATAACTACAAGCTTAGATCCACTAACAAGGCACTAATCGCAATCTCCAAAAGCCATTGCAGCTCTGGTGACTCCCTGTATTACAGCAACATTGCCAAGACTTGGAACTCCCTACCACTACAAATCAGGGTGTAACCTAATAAAACCATCTTCAAAAAACAGCTAATTTCAAACCTAAGCAACTCTTGGAAATGCAAATGCCTTGCACCTGGCTGACATATTCTAACTCCTTTCCCCTACCCACTATCCAACCTTCTCTTTAAAACTCCCACAGATGCACTATATATTATCACATGTTGGTTGTAACTGCCTAGCACCTGGATGACATATTCTAACTCCTTTCCCCTACTCACTGTCCAACATCCTCTTTAAAACTCCCACAGATGCACTATATATTATCACACGTTACTTGTAACTGCCTAGCACCTGCTGACATATTCTAACTCCTTTCCCCCACCCACTATCCAACCTCTTTAAAACTCCCACAGATGCACTATATTTTATCACACGTTACTTGTAACTGTCTAGCACCTGCTGACATATTCTAACTCCTTTCCCCTACCCACTATCCAACCTCTTTAAAACTCCCACAGATGCACTATATATTATCACACGTTGCTTACCAACTCACTGCTGCCTACTCCCCACTGTCCCATCTATACCCATTAACTCTCCCATAGACTAAGTTGAAAAGCTTTCCCTTAAAATGTCAATGCACTTCATATGAACTTGTCTGTATTCTCTTCCTTTTTTAGTTTTCCATTCTTGTCTCATCTTCAGTACATCTTCAAGATTATCTCTGCCAAACATACTGTATAACAACCGTCATATGTTACTACCTGCTATACTTTTAATTATATGTCTAAATCTCTGTGCTTATGTAAATATCTTATGCAGTCATATGTTATTATCTGCTATATATTTTTATAAGTGAATGTGTAAACCACAATGCTCATGCAAATGTCTTATGTATAGTATGTTAGCAATTGCTCTGGAGCTTTTCTCCCCAGGCCTCTGCTGAAAACGGACAGCTCTGTCCAGTCAGACCTCCCCAGTAAACCAATGTTAAATAAATAAACAAACACAAAATAAATAAATAAATATTCCATTAGATCTAACTTGAAGCTGCCTACATTTAAATACTCACAAAATGAATTCCTATCCAAATCTTGACTCTGCTCCTGCACTAACCCATGCTGCTCTGTTTAGCTCTAATACAGCTACCTTAGCTTCTTTTAATTATAATCCCTGTGTCACACTACTCCTGTCTAATAATCTACTGAGTGTTCATATCTTCCTCCTTTCTTCAATGTGTAATTAATATCTTTCTGCCTGTTTTTACTTCTCTTTACCTTCCACTTCTCTTCACTTGACTTGTTGAATCTTTCGGCTTTTCCCGGCTAGGGGCTGCCACAGCGGAACTCAGGTCTGCTAATGATTGGTGGTAGATTTTTACGTACAGAGTTGCCAGCCCTGACGCACAGCCTTCAACGAAAGTACACTCATTCACGCATGTCTCCATACCAAAGACGCTTTAGCTGGGAAACGAACAGGACAACATCTTACTGTGAGGTGACAATGCTGCCGCAGCACCACCACCGCACTTCTCTTCGCTACTGTTTTGAATTTTTTCCAACCCTTTTTTTTGGTTTCTAAAACTATTCAGTTTCTCTTTTCCACCCTTTCTTTCTTATATCTCATGATATTTCCCTACTAATTATCCTTTCTTAGCACTGCAAACCTGACTCTTTTGTGGTACCTAGTTACCTAATTTATATTCTGCTGTTCTCTTATTTCTAAATATTATAGTAGGAATAATTTATATATGTTTGATACTAGTGTAATCTGCTAACTAATTTATTTTTTATATAACTCCAGCTTTTCTCCCCTGCTGAAAATGGGTACTTCTGGTCCATTCATACTTTCCTGGTAAACAAATATCAATCAATGAATAAATAAATCAATAAAATAAATGAACTAAATGCACACCAAAGTGGATAGCTTCTGTGAATACAGAAAGTTGTCAGTAGTTCAAAGATAACTAGATGTCCTATCTTGCTCCGTTTCTGGCTGAGAAAGTTCTACATGCCTTTAGAATGTTTCTTGTAATACAACCAAATAAATTTATTAAATAGACAGTATTATATGAAAGAAAGTAAAAGTGCAGAAAGCTACAACAAAATTAGATTTCCATTTTCCCAGTAAGATTTAGAGCACTTTGGCAACTTCATGAGCAGATCACGTCTGTAGAAGCTTACACCTCCTTAGAAATTTTTGACTTAACTGAAAAAAATTCAAAACTGTTCAGCCAATTAGTTGGAAGTCTATTCTGGTATTGTGTATTCTTAAATGAAAATGAATTTTATTAGCTTGGTTAACAAGAATTGGAAAATGTGTATATACATTTATATACTTTTAAAATGTCCGCTGATAGTTTTTAAATGGAGGAATCAAATTTTAAGTTTTTAATTAATTGTTTAATTATTTGTAAAGTGTGTTGATTGGGGCAATTGCTTCAATGAATTGTGTATAAAAAGAGGGAAGTGGGTAAGGTGTGTGTATCTGATGAAGTTCCGTTTTGGAGTGTGAATAAAGGGAACAAAAGCGCTAATAACCTTACCTGCCTGGAGTCTGTTATTTTGGAAGAGAGTTACCCTGTGTGTTCTTTGTGGACATTTGGTTTGGACTTTGTTTTATTGTTTATTCTGTTGTATATTTGTGCACAGGGTGCTTGATTCACTGAGAACTGTGACACCTTGGATTAACCTGGAGTTGGCTCTGAAGAGAGAAACTACAAGCAAAAAACTTTTTTGATACTGTTATTTCTCCATTTTAACTGTGTTTTTTGGAGTAAGGTTGAGCACAAGGAGCTTGACCTACTGACATACTGATATATTAAGAACTGAGACACCTTGGACTTATTTTGGCTCTGAAGAGAGAAACTATAACTAAGAATAGGTGGAGAATGGAAACAGGTAGTTCTGTGGCATCTGCCAATGGCAGTATCGAGGAACCAAAAAAACACTCTGAGTGGCTGGAAACCAATAATCCAAGTCGAATAGTTTATAAAAAACAGTATTTAATCACAAACACAGTTGAAAAATCACTCCATAAATAATGTAGCAAAAATCATCATAGATAATCCACAGTCAAGTGCTTTCGTCCCTCCTGGACTTCTTCACAACTGTGACAGTACTTACAAACACCCTTTTTAAAACACAAAAGAACCAATCACAGGAATAATATAATTAATTATGCAAATACCTTTTAAAAAAAAACATACATTTTTGTACATATATATAATATATATATATATTTCCTCAAAGTTTTTTTGTCCTATATTTTAATAAAGGCTTATGTGAAATAAAATCATTTAATCCTGGTGCTACAGTGGTGTTATAATGCATTTGCCACTTGATTTCAGCCCTTTCCAACTTATTCTTCCAGTCACCCCCCCTCCCCAATATCCTTAGCAAACACTTCTGAAATACCAAAATGGAATATATGGTTGGGGCTAATTTTAATATGCTGGTATATGGCATTGTTTTCATCCTGCCTTCTTACATCATAGAGGTGCTCGTAGATCCTCTTTTTCAGCATCCTCTCAGTTTTACCTATGTAATACTCAGAACAATCCTGACAGATGGCAACATAAACCACCCCCTAGTAATACAGGAACCTGTTACCAACTTGATGTCGAACCCTGCCCTTTTAATATGGACTACAGGTGGAGGTTAGAATATACCTACAATATTCACAAGCACCACACCTAGTTGTACCCTTCAAATTGGTGGCTGGTTTAGAAATGGTGTGTTCTAATAAAAATGTTATATTTTTGGTAGTCCGATATACAAATTTTGGTTCAGGTCCTAAAATGTCTAACACTTCTCTGTTACCTTTGAAGAGTAACCAATTCCTTTTAACAATAGCATTAATCTTTTCACTGCTCTCACTATAGGTAATCCCCATTGAGAGAGAAAAATCCTCTTTAGACTGGGTGGACAAGTCATCTTCCCCTTGTAATTTGGAGCCCATTTGTACATTTGTACGTAGAACCCCATTAACTTATAACTTGGTGGCAAATAGTTAACAAACTCATAAGGGTACCCCTTTTCCACAAACAAACCTACTAGGGTTCCCATTTCTACCTTAACAGTTTCTAAATTGGAACACATTCTCGCAATTTGAACCATCTGGCCTTTTACAATGTTTCTCTTTTTATATGTTTTGGGTGACTACTCTTAAAATCTAAATAATCATTTGAAAATGTAGGCTTCCTATATATCCTAGACTCGAAACAAGAATTTTCTACATTCTTGGTAATTGTTACATCGAAGTAATTAATCTTATCAGCACTAAAATTACTAGTGAATTTAAAATATTCACAAGAGTTATTTACATAATTAATGAACTTCTCATGTTGATCTTTCACTTTCCAAAGGACAAAAATATCATGCAGAAATCTTAGATAACTTATCCAAGAATGCGCAAATGGACTATTATGTATATACAGTTTTTCCCAGCCAAACATGACAAGATTTGCGAACAAAGGTGCACAACTGGTACTCAATAGGAGTGAGAGACGTCCTTACAACTCTATTGATAAATAAATTGGGTTTATTTATTGATCGAGTTGTAAGGAAGTCTCTCACTCCTATTGATTATATTCTTAATGACTCTTGGGACTTTTTAAGTCATATTAAAAATGAGTTGGGAGGGTGGCCTAATGGTTAAGGTATTTGCCTTACAAACACAAGGTGCAGGGTTTGAGTCTCACAAGGGATAATTGGCTAGGCTTAAAATGGCTCGCAAGGGCAGTTAGCTTAGTACTAATCTATGAACCTATGAACCTATGAGTTTTTTGATGGGAATATAACTTTCTCTACTGTTGATGTGGTGGAATTATTCACTTCGATCCCTCATGACCTTGGTTTAGAGCTTTGTCATGAAGTGTTACTGGAAAGGACTTCCTTAGGTAACACTATGGTGAATTTTGTAATGATGCTAATGGAAACAGTTTTGAAAAATCATTTCTTCTTTTTTGGGGTTGAGTTTTACAGATAAACCCGTGGTGTTGCAATGGGTACCGGTTGTGCACCTTTGTTTACAAATCTTGTCATGTTTGGCTGGGAAAAACTGTATATACATAATAGTCCATTTGTGCATTCATGGATCAGTTATCTAAGATTTCTGGATGATATTTTTGTCCTTTGGAAAGTGAAAGATCAACACAAGAAGTTCATTATTTATGTAAATCACTCTTGTGAATATTTTAAATTCACTGGTAATTTTAGTGCTGATAAGATTAATTACTTAGATGTAACAATTACCAAGAACATAGAAAATTCTTGTAGGAAGCCTACGTTTTTAAACAATTATTTCAATTTTAAGAGTAGTCACCCAAAACATGTCAAGAGAAACATTGTAAAGGGCCAGATGGTTCGAATTGCGAGAATGTGTTCTAATTTAGAAATTGTTAAGGTAGAAATGGGAACCCTAGTAGGTTTGTTTGTGGAAAGGGGGTACCCTTATGTGTTTGTGTTACCTATTTGTCACCAAGTTATAAGTGAATGGGGTTCTAGGTATAAACCACTTTTGGGCTCCAAATTACAAGGGGAAGACGACTTGTTCACCCAGTCTAAAGATGATTCTTCTTTCTCAATGGTGATCACCTATAGTGAGAGCAGTGAAAAGATTAAGGCTATTGTTAAAAGGAATTGGTTACTGTTCAGAGGTAACAGAGAAGTGTTAGACATTGTAGGACCTGAACCAAAATTTGTATATCGGACTAACAAAAATATTAAATTTTTATTAGAACACCCTATTTCTGAACCAGCCACCAATTTGAAGGTTACAACTAGGTGTGGTGCTTGTGAATATTGTAGGTATATTCTAACCTCCCCTGTAGTCCATATTGAAAGGGCAGGGTTCGACATCAAGTTGGTAACAGGTTCCTGTATTACTAGCGGTGTGGTTTATGTTGCCATCTGTCAGGATTGTTCTAAGTATTACATAGGTAAAACTGAGAGGATACTGAAAAAGAGGATCTACGAGCACCTCTATGATGTAAGAAGGCAGGATGAAAACAATGCACTATACCGGCATATTAAAATTAGTCCCAACCATATATTCCATTTTGGTATTTTAGAAGTGTTTGCTAAGGATATTGGGGGGGGGGGTGACTGGAAGAATAAGTTGGAAAGGGCTGAAATGAAGTAGTAAATGTGTTATAACTCCACTGTAGCACCAGGATTAAATGATTTTATTTCACTTAAGTCTGAATTAAAAAATAGGGCAAAAACAATTTGAGGAAATGTATATATTATATATATATATATATATATATATATATATATATATATATATATATATATATATATGTAAAAAATGTATGTTTTTTTTTAAATGGTATTTGCATAATTAATTATATTATTCCTGTGATTGGTTCTTCTGTGTTTTAAAAAGGGTGTTTTTAAGTATTGTTACAGTTCTGAAAAAGTCCAGGAATGATGAAAGCGCCTGACTGTGGATTATCTATGATGATTTTTGCTACATTATTTATGGAGTAATTTTTTAACTGTGTTTGTGATTAAATACTGTTTTTTTATAAACCCTTCGACTTGGATTATTGGTTTCCAGCCACTCAGAGTGTTGTTTTGGTTCCTAGTTATCTAGTACACTCTGCACCGGTTTTGTTCTTTAATGGCAGTATCGAGTACAATGTAAGCTTAATGCAACTGCTAGCTATGATTACCCAAATCAACAATAAAGTGCCCTTAGTGTATTCTGGTAGACTTAGAGAAGTTAATGAGTCAACTGGAACTATCACAAGAGCCCTTAACAATGATTTTTCACAAGAGGAACCAAAAGAAGCAAGGGCGTCCTATTCAGGGCTGTTACAGAAAGGTGCGAGCATGAATGGTGTAAGCGAGGCTGGTGAAAGAGGTGTGGCAGGAGCAAATGAGCCCCAGCCAATGGGAGAGGGAGATTTCCTCACTTGGCTGAATACAGAGCCTGTACCATCTTAGAATGGGTATGGGAGCCAGAGAACCAGCAATGAAGACTCTATTTCCAGCTTTAAACAAAAGGTGTATAAGCTGGAAAAAGCATTGAAATACTTAGAGGGATTCAATTAGATAATATGTTTTTTGAGGAATGCATTCGTTATGGAAGGGTACTGAAGGGGTTGAGGATCTGCAAGTTCCCCAACAACATTGAAAGTGGTTCAGTCCTTCACCGTGAGTTGCTTGAGCTGTTTGATCTTATCAGCATGGAACTCATGCAGCTTTTGGTAAAGGAAAACCAAAGAAGGATAAATATTTTGAAAGAAGAAATAATGGTTTTGCAGAGGGAGATTACATTGCATGGGCTATATGAGTCCAATACAGGGATTTACAACAATATTTTCCCACACTTGGAGCAGCATGAATCTACAATAATCAAAAAGAAGAAACAGAAAAAGTTAAGAGAGACCAGGAGGAATACAAACAAAAAAGGGCATATCCAATTCTTGGTGCGAGCAACTGGTCCAGGGTATCGTGTGTGGAAACAGATGAGGAAGCCACTGAAATGCAAGTAGGAGATGAGACTGATGGCCCAGAAGTATTTAGAGAACAAAGGCTGGATTCAGAACAGGATTTTCAACCCTTACCAAGAAGATCTGCATACCTGAAAAACAAAAATGGTTCCTGGACACCCAGGAACAAAAATCAAAATAGGAAAGGGTTTCGGGGTCAACAAGGGGGCCAGAATGGAAGGAGGGGAAGACCGCCACCACAACAACCATATTACCAATGGCAAGGCCTCTTGAACATTTAGACAATAACCGGCTTGAAAAATGGGGTGAATGTTCTGATATAGAGACACTTGTTGGGACTAATGAGAACGGACATTCAGGGAATAAAAACCCTGTTATGGTTTTAAACATAATTAATGAAAATGCTGTTAAAAATGTCCTTTCTGAATTAGAAGTGTCCGATGGTAATTATGGCAATAATTTAAATAAAATAATAGCAGAGTGAGTGAAATGAGTAATAACACTGACCCAAATGGGAAAGTTACTATTGGACAGTCAGTGAATAATAATTCTGAAAATGTCCTGAATTCAATGAATGAGACAGATGTTATAAATCATGGTCTTTTTGAAATACATGATTTGAATGTTAATAGCTTAAATGAAAATATAAGTTATATGAGAAAAACAAGTAATAGTGTTGGTTTAAATGTAGAAAATGTTAACAACAACATTATAGTAATGGAAGGGCCTACTGGTATTGAACACATGGAGAATAAAAACTGTGTAAATGCCCTGAACATGACTGATAAAAGTATTGTTCTTTTTGAATTGAATAGTTTGGAAGCTAATAGTTCAACAACAAATATAAGTTTTAATAACTTTATAGAAGAAACATATAACAACATTGTCAATAATGGGGAGAGCATGCATATGAGTGTGGAAAGAGAACGTGACATTGTCTTTAAATATAAGGGGCTAAGATCAATAACTATAGTGGAATCCCTGTGAATAATACTTATGGTGAATTATTTACAAAGGGGTGTAGCTTCATCCCTAAAAAACAGAACCACATGGTCAGGACAATTTTGGATCTAAAAATGTTTGCAAGGGCCATCAGCTTAAAACTGATAATTGAAAATGGTGAAGTGAAAGAAGACAAACGGGCTATGCTCAAAAGAAAGAGTACATACAACCCCCCTTTGTTACCACCCGTGGCTTTGTTTGAGAGACTTAATGAGACATAATTTAGAAGTTTAAAAAGTAATAGAACCAAACAATGGGAGTAAAATTTAATAAATGAGGAACAAATAGTTTTAACAGAAATAATGGGGAACCATGAATTACAAATAATGAGGCCAGATAAGGGGGGTGTAGTCATAATGAGTCACCATGACTACACAAGTAGAATGATGAAATATTTGAATGACAGTTCCTACTTTAGTGTAGCATCACTGAATGAAATCAATATTTTTAATGAAAGATAGGGCATGAACTTAGAGGAACTCTTTCAAGAATATAGTTTCAGTGAAGATGAGATGAAATTTCTGAAAGTGAATAATCCAGTAATACCTGACTTTTTTTGGGATCCCCAAAATTCACAGATCAATAGGGGATCCACCAGTGAGACCAATAGTGTCAGGAAGGGGGAGTAAAACAGAACCCCTAGCAAAAATGCTGGATTTCTACTTAAAGGGTTTCTTTGAGGACAAAAAAATGTGTTAAAGGATTCATGGCATCTATTAAAATGTATGGCAGAAAATGAATTTAATGAAAAAATAATATTTGTAAGTATAGATGTCAAGGACCTTTTTTTGAGTATTCCACTTGAAGAAGGTATGAATTACTTTCAGGAAGCCTTAAAGAAAGGAACTAGGTATTCAGAAGGTACAATTTATGTACTAGCTACCCTCATGGAATCAGTTTTGAAAAACAACTTTGTTTGGTTCCAGGGAGACTATTTCAAACAAACCCGGGGGGTAGCAATGGGGGCAGCAGTAGCCCCAGTGTTTGCCAGTATCAATCATTGGCAATGGGAAACTGAATGTGTACTAAGTTCCAAGTTCAGGAAAAACATCTATAGATATTATAGATTCCTGGATGACATTCTAATTCTCTGGGAAGGTGAGCCAGAAGAGGTTAATGTATTTTTGGAATACATTAATTCCTCTACAAATTTTCTAAGCTTCACTAGTAAAATAGAGGATGAAGCGGTTAACTACTTGGATATTCACTTATATACAAGCAGAGGGAAGAGATGCTATGAATCCTGTATTTATAGAAAGCCCACGTACTCAAATGGGTTCCTACATTTCCAAAGTGATCACCCCTTTTAGCAAAAAAGGAATTTGGTTAAGGATCAAATGATTAGAACATCTAGACTGACAACAGATGACAAAAAATTCCAAGAACAGTTAGAAGAACTGAAGGACATGTCGAGAGTAAGAGGGCACCCCAATACTGTGTTAGAGGTTCAAGAAAAATATGTAGTAAATAGAAGAAATGAGAGTCACCCTCCTATACTGAAAAATCCAGAGAGCCTGGTAGGGTCAAACAAACCAGAAGATGGTACTGGTTGCTGTTGTATATTAACATATGACCAGGATAGTTTGGATGTAAGGAAAATAATAGAACAAAAATTGAACCGTGTTTTTCGAGCATTTGGACTAACTGAAAAAGTAGGTGACAAACCAAAAATCGCATTTAGAATGGGATTTAACATTAAAAATGTATTTGAAAGAAAAAAGAACAAAGGCAGGATTTCACTTGGATGTATGAGGAAATGTAACGATGTAGGGAGTGTAGATACATATATGAAACAACTAGTAAAGTGATTAAAGGCTACAAAAGAACAATTTCAGTAACAGGTAATTATAATTGCAATACAAAAGGAGTAGTGTATGCAGCCCTGTGCCAGTCTAGTTGTGCATATTACATAGGAAAAATGGAGAATAAACTAAAAAAGAGACTATATCAGCATATGTACGCAATAAGGAGACAGGACAACAACAATGCCTTATATAGACATAGTATGGGATGTAAAGATTTTAGGAAGTTTCTTTTTTGTGTATTGGAAAATGTGGGGAGACGAGAGAGGAGGTAACTGTCCCTGCTTTTTGGAGTACAGGGAAACATATTGGCAGGTTTTATTAAACGCAACAGTTTTCTCTGGAATCAGTGACAGGATTTCACTAACTAGTTTATTGCACTTAAGAGCAGAAGAAATTTGAATAGAAATGTGTTCCCTTTGTTTCTTCTGTTTCTTTTAAGGTTAATAAATGCATTATGAGAATGTTTACATTTACAAGTAATTAATTTCAACAAGCAAATGATTTTAAATAAAATGTGTATTCCTAAATGAAAATGAATTTTATTAGCTTGGTTAACAAGAATAGGAAAATGTGTATATACATTTATATACTTTTAAAATGTCCACTGGTGGTTTTTAAATGGTGGAATCAAATTTCAAGTTTAATTAATTGTAAAGTGTGTTGATTGGGGCAATTGCTTCAATGAATTGTGTATAAAAAGAGGGAAGAGGGTAAGGTGTGTGTAGCTGATGAAGTTCCGTTTTGGAGTGTGAATAATAGGAACAAATGCACTAATAACCTTACCTGCCTGGAGTCTGTTTTTTTGGAAGAGAGATACATAAAACAGAGTTATTCACTGCTTACACAAGCTGTTATTTAAGCAAACAGAGCTGAGCAAATGAGTGAAACAGTTGTGTATTTCTGCCGAATGCCTTTGCCGTCTGAGGCAAATTAGTCTACATTTACAGTATAGTCCTAACCTGATAATTTACAGAGGCTCCACTCTGTAGTCCATATTGAAAGGGCAGGGTTCGACATCAAGTTGGTAACAGGTTCCTGTATTACTAGTGGTGTGGTTTATGTTGCCATCTGTCAGGATTGCTTTGAGTATTACATAGGTAAAACTGAGAGGATGCTGAAAAAGAGGATCTACGAGCACCTCTATGATGTAAGAAGGCAGAATGAAAACAATGCCATATACCGGCATATTAAAATTAGTCCCAACCATATATTCCATTTTGGTATTTTAGAAGTGTTTGCTGAGGATATTGGGGGAGGGGTGACTGGAAGAATAAGTTGGAAAGGGCTGAAATGAAGTGGTAAATGCGTTATAACTCCACTGTAGCACCAGGATTAAATATTTTATTTCACTTAAGTCTGAATTAAAAAATAGGGCAAAAAAAATTTGAGGAAATGTATATATTATATATATATATATATATATGTAAAAAATGTATGTTTTTTTTTAAATGGTATTTGCATAATTAATTATATTATTCCTGTGATTGGTTCTGCTGTGTTTTAAAAAGGGTGTTTTTAAGTATTGTTACAGTTCTGAAGAAGTCCAGGAAGGATGGAAGCGCCTGACTGTGGATTATCTATGATGATTTTTGCTACATTATTTATGGAGTGATTTTTCAACTGTGTTTGTGATTAAATACTGTTTTTTTATAAACCCTTTGACTTGGATTATTGGTTGCCAGCCACTCAGAGTGTTGTTTTGGTTCCTAGTTATCTAGTACACTGCACCGGTTTTGTTCTTTAATGGCAGTATCGAGTACAATGTAAGCTTAATGCAACTGCTAGCTATGATTACCCAAATCAACAATAAAGTGCCCTTAGTGTATTCTGGTAGACTTAGAGAAGTTAATGATTCAACTGGAACTAACACAAGAGTCCTTAACAATGATTTTTCACAAGAGGAACCAAAAGAAGCAAGGGCGTCCTATTCGGGGCTGTTACAGAAAGGTGCGAGCACGAATGGTGTAAGCGAGGCTGGTGAAAGAGGTGTGGCAGGAGCAAACGAGCCCCAGCCAATGGGAGAGGGAGATTTCCTCACTTAGCTGAATACAGAGCCTGTACTATCTTTGAATGGGTATGGGAGCCAGAGAACCAGCAATGAAGACTCTATTTCCAGCTTTAAACAAAAGGTGTATAAGCTGGAAAACGCATTGAAAAACTTAGAGGGATTCAATTAGATAATTTGTTTTTTGAGGAATGCATTCATTATGGAAGGGTACTGAAGGGGTTGAGGATCTGCAAGTTCCCCAACAACATCGAATGTGGTTCAGTCCTTCACCATGAGTTGCTTGAGCTGTTTGATCTTATCAGCATGGAACTCATGTGGCTTTTGGTAAGGAAAATAATAGAATAATAGAACAAAAATTGAACCGTGTTTTTCGAGCATTTGGACTAACTGAAAAAGTAGGTGACAAACCAAAAATCGCATTTAGAATGGGATTTAACATTAAAAATGTATTTGAAAGGAAAAAGAACAAAGACAGGATTTCACTTGGATGTATGAGGAAATGTAACGATGTAGGAAGTGTAGATACATATATGAAACAACTAGTAAAGTGATTAAAGGCTACAAAAGAACAATTTCAGTAACAGGTAATTATAATTGCAATACAAAAGGAGTAGTGTATGCAGCCCTGTGCCAGTCTAGTTGTGCATATTACATAGGAAAAATGGAGAATAAACTAAAAAAGAGACTATATCAGCATATGTACGCAATAAGGAGACAGGACAAAAACAATGCCCTATATAGATATAGTATGGGATGTAAAGATTTTAGGAAGTTTCTTTTTTGTGTATTGGAAAAGGTGGGGAGACAAGAGAGAGGAGGTAACTGGCCCTGCTTTTTGGAGTACAGGGAAACATATTGGCAGGTTTTATTAAACGCAACAGTTTTCTCTGGAATCAGTGACAGGATTTCACTAACTAGTTTATTGCACTTAAGAGCAGAAGAAATTTGAATAGAAATGTGTTCCCTTTGTTTCTTCTGTTTCTTTTAAGGTTAATAAATGCATTATGAGAATGTTTACATTTACAAGTAATTAATTTCAACAAGCAAATGATTTTAAATAAAATGTGTATTCCTAAATGAAAATGAATTTTATTAGCTTGGTTAACAAGAATAGGAAAATGTGTATATACATTTATATACTTTTAAAATGTCCACTGGTGGTTTTTAAATGGAGGAATCAAATTTCAAGTTTAATTAATTGTAAAGTGATTGGGGCAATTGCTTCAATGAATTGTGTATAAAAAGAGGGAAGAGGGTAAGGTGTGTGTATCTGATGAAGTTCTGTTTTGGAGTGTGAATAATAGGAACAAAAGTACTAATAACCTTACCTGCCTGGAGTCTGCTTTTTTGGAAGAGAGATACATAAAACAGAGTTATTCACTGCTTACACAAGCTGTTATTTAAGCAAACAGAGCTGAGCAAATGAGTGAAACAGTTGTGTATTTCTGCCGAATGCCTTTGCCATCTGAGGCAAATTAGTCTACATTTACAGTATAGTCCTAACCTGATAATTTACAGAGGCTCCACTCTGTCATGCCGAAAGAAAACCAAATAGATATTTATATTCTTACATTAGCTAAACATTTACTTTGTAGTACACAACCATAAAAGATTAAATAAATAATGAAAATTAAGAAAGGAAACTTTGAGAATGTACAAATTAAATATGCATGCTTGCACATATGGAAAAGATATATATATATATATATATATATATATATATATATATATATATATATAAAATAAAAAAGATTAACCATTCAGTGGAAGTCAGAAATAAAGGAATAAACAAGATGAGAACGTCATTTGTCTGTTTACAAGCTTCTGTTGTCTGCACTAGCTCACTGATGACACTGCAGATGAGCCTGATATTTTGCACGTTTCTGTTTGAATGTATTCTTAAACATAAGAAATGCAAAGAGCTTTCCAGAACATGACTTGTGATTATCCTTATTCTTTGCTTTAATGAAGGGTGCAAAAAATTGGGAAACTAAAAAACAAACTTTTTTCAAAGTAAAATAAATCAAAATATGCCACAAGTATTTTTTGCAGTTTTTTTTTCAGAGGCGAACCCCCCCCCCCCCCCCACACACACACACACACACACACACCACCATTAAATTATTCTGGGGAAAATGTATTTATGTTTTTATGAACAATATACTGTTTTATAATAGAACATACAAACATAATTTTTTTTTATTAATTTGTATTCTGTATATTGTTTTAGTAAAATTATTCCAGCTATTAAAATGTAAGTAAACATTGCTGAAAGCTGTTCCTAAACTTTAGTCACTACTGACAGAATTAAACATGTTTAAATATTAAAGTGTACGAAATAACAAGGGAAATTTTGTTTGCCTTCAGATTCAAAAAGATAGCTAGTTTAACTATTGTGACAAGCTTGTGCTGAGGATTTACATTTAAAAAGTGGGAAATGTTTATCAGTTTTATGAATGATAGTCATTTTAGTGTTAATAAGTCCTAATTTACTCTTGCAGGCTATCTTGCTGAATAGGAAATATTTATAAGACCTGCAGTTTGAAGATGTTTATGAAATTTCGCTATGATGGATACAGAAATTTTGGTTTAGGTTTCCGAGGCAGTACCATATGAGAACAATGTATTCATTAACTTCTTCCCTTTAGTTAAGAGTTGACATAATGGTTAAGGTGTTTATTTCACAGATGCAAGTTATAGGGTTTGATTCTCACCTTTAAGGAAAATGAACTATCCTTAAAATGGCCCACAAGGGCATCTAGCCTAGTACTTACCTATGAACAGTAACAGAATGAGGATTGCTCTGCATCATTTCCAGAATATTATTAATGGTGCTACCAGGTTTTTTTGTCTTTATGGCAGATAGCTTTATTGCAGCAGAATAAGGAAAGAACTATATCATTCTTCCACTGAAATTTGAGTTAATAACTTTTTATAAAAAATATACACAATGAGGAAAACAAACAACACATGGTGCTGACAGTAGAGTTGTCACTGCCATAGTACAGTGTGTACACTACACCTGTCATACCATTGTCTTGCATTGTTCCCAGACTGTGGTAATGATGACATTTTAGGGATAGGACAACGTATCCCATTCTAGTTGACTAGGACATACATGACTTGAACAGAACAGAGGGGAACATCATATGTACCTTATATGTTATTTGAAGGGAATATATGCCCCCATGTGGAGCAGATTGCAGCCTACACCTTTGCCCCTGCTGTATTTCTTTGCATGAAGTAGTCACTGGACTATCAAAAGTCTTGCAGATGAGACATTTGGAGCACTGCAGTCTGTAAAATTTAGGATCCTAAATCCTTACTGGTTATACTTTGGCACATCTTTGAGCAAGTCATATTCCTGAGCTCTGCCCAGGAATATCATGAGACCACGAGGACATTCTGTGCAGTCATTAGCAACTATCTGCACTTGTTATAAATTGTACTTCCTTGTATATGTAGGAACCAAGTGGTACTAACTGTGGGCTAAACATCAGTTTCTAAGGATATCAGTCCTTTATTTGCTGGTTTGTCAGAAGTTCTGAGTATGATCACTTTTGTGGGTATCTCACACACTGATTTTGCCCATAAAGTTCACAAATGAGTCAGGAGATATATGTCTAAAGCATTCATAACTGACAAAACAAGCAGTGAATGCTTCATAGATAAGCACACACAGCACCTGTCCAAATACACATTGCAGTTAACAGCATTCTGAGTACACAAAACAACATATACTTGGCACACAAGTTCTGCATTCTTCTATAGTCTCCTGCACATGTGATGCCAGCTAGCTCTACAACCTTAATAAAGACAGAGTAATTGGGGACATGCTGTAATATAAGAAATGGAAGTACATTTTTTTAGCCTCTGAACTTTTGTTTTGTTTGCCTGGGTATATCAACTGGCATGTACTATAAGCACCATTGTCAGGCTAGTGACCTCATCCTAGTGAGTTGTATGCTGCACAGGAGACAAGATGAGAGCCACATAGATTTGAATAGGAGTTTGCAGCAGTACTGCCTGACATGACACAACACCCGAATGAAGATCTTGAATAGGTTGCAAATAATCCTTCCCCAGTAGAACACACAGCAGAGTAGGTGTAATGCAAATAGGCACAAGCAAAGTAAGCATATCTGGTATACGTGGATATGGCTTTGCAAGATCAGCACAAGTGAAATGCAAAACATAAGCTTATAGATACAGTGCTAGAGATCCTGAGATGCATAGTTATGCCATGACTTAGGCTATCTCATACTGACTATATCTATATATATATATATATATATATATATATATATATATATGTGTGTGTGTGTGTGTGTGTGTGTGTGTGTGTGTGTGTGCGCGCGCGTGTGGTGAAAATAACTGAAACTCCCAAATGTTGATATCTGTTTTGTCAACGCGCTTTGTTCTCCTGCAAAAAACAATGTTTCTGTCTTTTTTTATTAAATGTGTTTGCATGGTGCATGGTCCAAAGGTATTTCTTAATGTATATATAGTGATGTGTCAGTGTTTGCATTGTCGACCTTGTTTTTTTGATCATTTTGCATATACCATATATATATATATATATATATGGGTGTGTATATATAAATATGCACACATACACACACACACACACACATATATATATATATATATATATATATATATATATATATATCTGTGTGTCTTTGTGTCTGTGTCTGCATGTGTGATATCCATCACGTATACAAAATGTAATGAACAGTAGCATGCACTTGACATCTGTGCACTACATGATTGTATGACGTGGCCAGCCAGTCTCAGTGACTGAAAAGAGTATGAATACCAGGAATGGTTGGTTATAACAACTCTCTGGCTTGCATCCATTACTGTATATGCACAGGCAGTACTTACTAAAACTACTTGACCATGACTGCAAAAATGCTCCAGAATATATTCAGAACAATGAAGGAATTATCATTACCAGCAGCATCCATTGCTACACATGCTGGATTTAAAAAAAATAACCATGAAAACCCACTAGGCACAAGTTCCTCTTTTTAGTGGTGGCCTAGAAGTGCTTTTTTTGGTTAAGTGACTTATTCAGAGTTATACATTTTGTATGTGGAGATTCTGGGAATCAGACTTAGGACTATAGGATGATGCTCATTCCCTCCTCTGGGCCCTAATACTTAATAGTAACCTACAAGACAGTGATTGATAGGCAAAGTGAAGCAATGACGTGCCAAGCAATACTATAGGCTATGCCACCTTATTAGCAGATTTTGCATTTTGAAGGAGAGAGACTCGACAGAAAATGCCAGGATAATGCAGCTACCTGGTACTATGTCCAGGACATGGTGACAACAGTACTGGATGGCAGTGTCACACCAGACAAATGGTATGTGGCTGTGTAGTATTTCACTTGCATATAAGCATATGCAGCTGACTGTGGTGCACACAAGGATCACCACTGTGATATTCTGTGTATTCCTGTATATGTACTATAGCAGGTACAACAGTGTGTAGAATGCATATGTGGTTCCAACAGTCCAGTGCTGAGACTCCATGGCAGATGCTTGTGGAAAAAATTAGTTGCATAAAAACATCACTTTTATTACAAAAGGTAAACAGCCATCTTTTTCTTTTAGTTGCTTAGTGGCAATTAAAAATCACTAAAATTTTGCACAGACATTTAAATGGTTGTATAAACCAGTGGAAAGTCTATTTTTGTAACACATAAGTTGTGTAGTTGGTGACAGATTGTCATACTTTAAAAATTCTTCATTCCTTCATTCATTCATGAAGACAATTGCCAGTAATCATAGTTACTTCAAAGAAAATGTAATCTCATTCCTCCACAATGCCTTTTTATGAGGTCAGTTTTGAACACTGATTTGCCTGTATGTAGTGTATAGACTAATAAGGTTATATCATTCTCTAATAAGACTCATCACAGAAGGGCCTCTCCATAGGTTTCTCTTTATCAAAGTAATTGTTTGCATTTTTTTATTTAGTAAAAAGAAGGGGAGCTTTGTTCGCATTATTTTATAGTGGTCATGCAACCCCAGAGTGAAGGAAGGCTTATATTACACAGTTCTAATTCCCTTTCTCCATGAATTTGAGATCTCAGAGTTTGTATATATAAATTGCAGGGAGGAACAGGTTACAGAGGGTTTGAAACTGTTCTGTAAAACAGTGTTATAGTTCTTTTGTTTGATTTTAATTGTAATTTCATATAATTTATTTTTTATTTTAGGTTTTATTTCAGCACACTTAGCTAGTTTATGATGCTGATGACTGTGGTCTGATGAAGGGTTCCCCCTATTGATTGGTCCTGAATGCAGCTGACTTAAAACCAGTGGCGGCTTGGTGACTTCAAATCAAAAGGGGGGCTGCAGGAGACAGCTGAATAGATGGGGCCAACATGAAGGGGTATGGCCACCTAGAAAGGGTGGAGCTATGGTACAGTGAGATCAATGCTAGCCATGCTTACCAATTTACATGAAATAAATGCTCAGTCACTATGGCGCATGCTGAATACTCTACACAGCACATTGTAATGAAGTGTGTGATTTTTCTTTTTAACGTCTCCATATACTTCTTGTCTGCTAGCTTCCATGGTCATTCAGCCAACTGACATCTCACATGTTCATTACATTTTAGAAGATTAATGGGAGATGAATTGAATGATGTTAAGCACTGCATAGAAACATCCCATTCTACAATGCCAGTTTACTGGCATGCACAACTGTCAACTCACTTTTACTCAATCACCCACCCCTTAGGCACAATATCCATCCATACGATCAGTACAGACTGCTGCTTTCTTTGCCTGTCAGTCATAAGTACATTCAGAAAAATACTAGAAGTTATTTTATTTTTAGCTCTTCCTGTATGAAGAATTTAACAGATCTTGTAGAAACAAGTCCATCCACTGACAAAGACTAGATGAAACAATAAAACAAATCTCATCATATTTAATGTCATGACACCATAACATTTGCTTCGACCAACATATTTTATACTGTAACTGCAAAAATAAGCTATGGAACTATGTCTCATTTTAGAACAATTCACACTGCCAAATATAAACACTACACTCCATCAAAAAGACTAGACTTCTTATGGACACTGAATTAATGTAACATTTTATTGGATCTCACAACCCCAAACTTTAGAGGTAACCAAAGTTTATCATGCTTTGCCTGTCAACACTATAACATGAATAATCTAAATTAAAACCTCTCAAGCTACAAAAAAGACAAAAAGTCACTGTCCCAAACAATAAGTAGAAGAAAAATCACCAAACTCTTTGGCATAATCATTTTTCTTGCGGGCCATGTATGAATTTCCCATGTGAGAGTCCTATTCTGACAACCCCATTCTTGTAAATATGTTAACAGCAAGGTCACTCAGAAAAAAGAGAAAGGTACAAAATAAATATAAAACTCATATTGCCCTGTTTTCAGCTATCCAAAACCCAGTATAAAGACATGGATGTTTGTTCTAGAATATTTCATGATATGATGATAATATGTCACATTATCAAGTCAATTTATAACTTTCTAGTGTACATTATTTGTGCCTTACTTTGCTCATGATAGTCATGTGACTTTTGAATCCTGTGGTGGTTAAGGAATGTTATATAATGTGTTAATTAAAGGTTTGTAATTATTCTAATGAACTTCCCTTACAGGAACAAAAGTGCTCAACTGTATTAATTTTTTTTCCTGTGTAGTTTTCTTCGTACAGGTTGTTTACAGATAGTTTCATGGTTCAGTGTCATTTCTATATGATAAATATGTGCATATTTTATAACCTGCCATTGCATATTCTGAAGCACTCTCTCATCATGTTTATGAATGCACAAGGTGATTCAGTTTCCTAATCCAGAATTAGACATATATGTGCACAACTTAACCACTTCAAGAAAGAAATCTGGACAGAGTCTAAGTAATGGGGGGGGGGACAAAGGCCCAAAATTGAATAGATTTTAAATATTACTCTTATAGAACATTACTAGAATAACAGGATTTGTGTTAAATCGACCAAACAGGGAAATCCTCTATAGTTTCCTCAGACTTCAGTAATAGTTTTGATAGTGTTCTACTTGAAGTGCTCTTTGATTGCCGAATTATGGAGGCAGCCAGGCATATCCCATATGTGCTACTTTGTATGCTTAAAAAATCATTTATTTAGTGCAATGAGATGTGCTGGAATTTTAAACAATAGCATATTTGTCTTATTTTCAGAACACCTGTTCAGCACATTTTTTTTAGCCTTTAATTTTAGGATTACAGTTGCAGGGGAGGGTTTGTAATAACTATTTAGGAGTATGTGTGGGTCAGATATCCTCCCATATGGAAGTCTTAGGGGCTACACATGAGCAAGTCCTAACTGAAATCTCACTTATTTCAGAAAGTAATGTCACTTGCATGTGTCCTTGGATGGCAGCACAGTTTAACAGGGTAAATCCCAGGTATACATTCTAAATAAAGAAGACCTTCAGAAATTCTTCAATTCAGGTATTGCCGACACCTACCTCAGTTTAAGAAAGAAGTGTAAGACAAGAGTGACTGTGTCCGCCTCGGTCACAAACTGATGTCTGAGTCCAGTTCAGCAATTTCTTCTGGCACTCTGCAATAATAAAATAACCACATCTACTCCCTAATCCATTATCCCAACTTGATTATTAATTATATTAGTTAAGCCCATTAGATTTCCTTAGGGAGTCAACTTACAGACAGTTCCAAAGACTGATCGGGCCATGCAACGAGTCTTATTTGTTTTATAATCAAAAACTAATATGTAAATAAAGAAAATACAATTGGCCAGATAACTATTTAGTGCTTAAATAAGTAATAACTCACATAAATTAACTTTTTTTGCGCAAATCTGAATTTGTACATGATACCACTTGCTATAAGACGCTGTCCGGTTCGATTCTCAGCTAGAGCGTCTTCTGCGTGGAGACATGCGTGAATGGGCATACCTTCGTTGAAGGTTGTGCATCAGGGCTGGTAACTCGGCATGTAAAAATCAACTACCAATCATTAGTGGACCGGAGTTCCGCTGTGGCAACCCCTAACCAGGAAAAGCTGAAAGACACAACAACCACTTGCCATAAAATGTGAATATCAGGTTGGCATTGTAGGCGATTTGAATCCTACCAATGTCATGTCAAGCAGTGTACAAGCTTGGTATGGAAAGGACAGGGACTATAGTCCTCAGAGATGTTAGACTACTGCAAATAGATCTGCAAGCAGTTAGAGAGTAACAGGTCACATCACTGATACTCAACAGGTTACAGAGCACACAGATCCAATTAAATAACGAATTCACCAAACGCAACCTGGCCTCAAGAACATAAAGGGAATATTTAGTTCTGCACTAGGTATTTTTATTCCATCATCTAGACCCAAATTAGGGCTGCATACTGATCACTTACAAGGATGTGTTTTTTTTTACCTAGCATTGCAGGCACTTTTCTCTTCACTTTCTCTACTTAACCACTGTGACTTCTACTGCCAATTACCATCCAAACTGACACAAATACAGTTCCTGGGGAAGGCTAGCAGAATTTTCCGAAGTACTACGAAGCCATGATGAAAGATGAGGTACAACACCACCTTATACTTGGCTAGCAACCAAACACATCTGCCACTCTTGACTTAGCTTAGTAATTGTATGTTCAAGTGATCTACATAATTACAGGCAGATACTAGAGATTGCTAATGTAAAGTGCAAAATAATACTCCCTTATTAGATAGTGACAATGCATAAATAAAAAAAACTAGTCACATCTTCTTAAAAATGAATAAAACCTAAATAAATAAAGATGATGATACTGTTAACATTAAATATGCAGAAGTAACCAATATACAATGAAAAAAAAATAAAATCTAATGTAACCGCAGGAAAAAAAAAATCTGAGTTAATAAAAGCTAGCACTTTCTCTAACTGGAGAGATGGGGACACTACCTAAATTAGTAAAACATGAATCTGGTAGATGCAGATTTCACAGCAAGATAGATGTACTTCCCACTGTCATCCAACCAAGACAAGAGTATGCACTGGTTTCAGGTCAAAATGTATGCATTTCTGTTTGTACACAAAACAGGGATCCACAAATTATTTCTCTGTTGTGAGGGACAGAAATGACAGTTAATAGGTAGACTGGAAATTTTTCTCAGGACCTGGCACCAACTACTTCTGTCCTTTCCTTCACACAGAAAACAAGAAAAAATGAAGCATGCAGGATTTCACATGCATCTCCTAACTGCCTACATCATTAATGGTTTACATTTGGCTACTTCACAGTTCTGGACTCATGGGTCTACTTTGAAACGTTGACTTATCAAAATGTCAATGCTCAAAACAGCAAGACCACAGTGTTGAAACTTCGGAAAGCCGAACTCCCAGAATGTCGCATTTTAACTCTGGGAAAATCAGCACTGGACCACCAAAAACTTTAATATGAACGAAAACAATCTAAACCCACCAACGTGGGAGGCTGCAACCCCCCCACACCCTCACTAACTAAATATACCAACTCCGAGATCACACTACAGTGGAGAACAGGGCAAAGGTTACCATGGTGGCCTAGTGATGATTTTCCCGGAGTTAAATTGCAGCATTCTGGGAGTTCGGCTTTCCAAAGTTTCAAATTTGTGGTCTCTCTGTTTTGAACTTCGACATTCTGGTATGTTGACATTTCAAAGTAGACCTGGGCTCACATACATTTCCACTTTCACATCCTAATCAATCTGCATATTAGTGGCTGCCTTCACAGTTGTGGCAGCTGTCTCTTTTAAAGTGTGTTGTAACTGTATTTGTATGACAACTGGCTTCCTGACACAGAAGAGAAAGAAACTATTTTACTCTTAAAGTTTCATATGTTTTTATGTCCCAGGAACCACAACTGTTGCAAAACTCACAGAGCTTAAACATAGCTTTACCGCTTTACCTCCAGTCTGAAGTAAACAAAAAAACAAACACACACAAAATCACATTTTTAAATCAGATTTTCTAACCTGGTACCAAATGTATAACAAAAGCATTCTGAATGGCAGATGAACAAAAGTAAAAAAATAACAGCCATACTGGAGACGTCATTAAATAAACTGCTGAAAATAAAATAGGGTTGTGTCCATGTATTAAATTTCCAGAAATTCCAGTTCTTGACAACATTAAAAACTTAAGCAGGATAGTATTTCACAATCCAAGAAAATGTTATACAGAACCAATGATAATTCTCCACATAAAATGAGCTACAACAATGTGCAGTTAATTCGTATATCATGGTCCACATATAAACCCCATTTGCATTTTACCTGAAAACCTCCATAGATAAAATATTGTGGTTTATAGCCAAGAATTGAAACAGTAGATCAAATTATCATGAGAGGAACACAACTAGTCAAAACATACATGTTCAAGTTTCCAGTAAAACTGATCAGAATAGATTACATTTGGGAAGTCTGCAAGCAAAAAATAATGTTCAAGTAACATAAGCATTTAAAAGTTAACACACCTGCCATGTACTAAAACCGAAAACATACTGCACAGAGAACTAAAACTGTGCTCTTCTGTCATTTGACAACAGTCCTGTGATTAAAACATGCAGAACACAGCATTTTTTGCAGTAATTAACTGCACCTGAAATCTTCATTCTTCAGAAAATATAAAAAGTAATTGCAAAAGCAAAAATTACTTCTAGTCTGACTGACTCCTCTCTCTGCTTGACCTCTCCATCTGTTGTAAATTAAAAAAAAAAAATAAGCAACCAAAGCTGTTCACGCAACGGTATAACCATAGCAAGTAATCCAAGTACCGTGCTGCTGCTACTACTGATAGTTTCTCGGTTTCTTTTTCAAGAAAGAGCAAGAACCAGTCAGTAGCCATGCAGTCGTTAATGTCACATACGTGACTGCGGATGTGGCAGTCCAACCCCCTTCCAATTCACTGTGCGGTTAACCTCATAGACTTCTGGACATCACACTGATGCCTTTCTCTCTCGTTAATCCGGACTGCTTTTACAGCAGTCTGGAATGATTTACAGAAACTAAAAAAAAAAACCCGGAACTCGATGAGCATGCGCAGTGCGAGTTCTGGGACTTTGTGAGTCAGTCGGACTCGCTTAGAGCTGAGTAATATTATATATATATATATATATATATATATATATATATATATATATTTTTTTTTTTTTTTTTTTTTAATTAAATGTTCCAAACTGAATCTTTTCCTCACAGCTGGGGGGCTGCAGTCCAAATGCATGAGCCGCCACTGCTTAAAACCATGTGATTTATGTGTACAACATTGCAACTTGCTAGTCAGCATATTAGCATAGAAGCTTAACAACTTAGTGACATACATGCAATATACTTGCTTTTACAGATCATATGATCATGCAAAAATATAAATTTAAATAGTACAATTTGCCATGTCCATTTTGTTGATAATTAAAGTGTTACGTATCGGGTGAATATGCAAAAATTGCACTGCACAATGTTAGCTGTAGAAATGTATGCCACTGAAATGTATACTGTCTTTGAGGTCAGGCTTCTCAGTATAAAGATATTTTTTAAAGTTTTTTCACTGCTTTCTAAGTTTACACAATCTTAGAAGGGGTTATATTGTTTACTACCCGGTACAACATTCAAGTTGGAGGAGTATGGATACAGAACCCCTTGAAAAAATGCTGATATATATGTTTTTATGCTATTTTGCTATGCCATGTTGTGCAATTACAATTTTTTTTGATATTTATACTTTCAGTCTTGACGTAACAGAATTTGATATACTTTTACAAACCTGAGACAGTGCTTCAAAAGAATGAATGAGAATTCCCTTTATTACTTTTTAAGAGGAGCTCCTAAAGGTTTATAATATATTCAGTAAGGCACAAATGACCTACTGTTTCCAGCCACAGAGGCACATAACATCAAACAGCTATAAGTAATGAAAGAATATCTGAATTCTGGGATCCTGATTTTAAGTGGAAAACAATTATCATCTTCATCTGGAGGATCTCTCCATGATATAGAGGGCTGATGTCCTGATTCTACATCAGATGACCTGTGGCAAGTGCTACAGACAACAGGTGAGAGAAGATTAGAGTGAGTGGACAATACTGCCTCATCCTTTCAGAGATGAAGGTGATGACTTGACATGCTGCCTTAGAGTGATCTGAAAAACTGCAGCTATATCACCTGCTACAAGGAGCTTGGTATGCATACATGCACATACTGCAGGTGGTATTCTACTTGGCCAGGAGACTAAGCAAGTCTGCATGTGTGGCAATATGAGTGCAGCTACTGGTAGCAGCTATGTGGCGAAATGCATGCAGCTCATGTGAGCAGCTTTGTGGCAACATGCATACAGCTCCTGGTAGCAGCTATAGGTGTAATGTACAAGAAACCAGGGAGCAGGGATACGAAAGATAGAAATAATATGAAAACTTTGTTGGAGACAGACCACATACATGGAAATAATATAGTGGGAGTGAAGTACGCACTTAAATGTGTGAATGGTGCAAATGGTGACAATATCTTAATACAGGTTCACTTTTGATTTTAAACCACCAAGGTTACATTATACAGTCATGAGGTAGATATACAGATAATAGTGAGATGACAGGATATTATGCTACCTGCCATTCTTGTAATTCCTTCTATATGGTAAAATTAAAAGCTATATTTTTATGGGAATTAGTGAAAATATACATACCATTAAAGCTATATATAAGACTAAGACCTTATGTAAAAACATCTGACTTCAAGAATTTTTTTTTTTCTGTTTTAAGGTCTGTCTCCTTGAGGTTGGAAGGAAGTTACTGAGAAAATTATTTGGAAATACAGAAATTTAATGGCAGGTGAAACTGAATTCAGTACATCATTTGGGTTTGAATGAACACCTGAATATGAAATGTATTTTAAAGTCACATCTTTTTAAGTGAAGTTTGCTACATTGATTAATTTATGGTCATTTTGATAAATAAAGTCTAGCCACTCAGAGGTATAAACATTGGTTCTTAGTGATTTGATCATGTTAACTAATGTTGATATGATATCCCAACCCCTGTAACAATTGAAAAAAGGAGGTTGATGACAATGATGATCTGTATTTACAGAATGATATAAAGTGTTTCATTTGATTATTTAATTTTATAGTCATTTGTGTGCAGGTTAGTATATTTTGTCTGTACATACATGAAAATATCATATTAGTCAATTTTAAAGTGCTTGAGATTTTGGTCGTATGACCTTTAATTGACATATTTAAATATGATAATTTGTTTCCTCAATTCTGAAGAAGTCTTTTATGAAAAGGGCATTTAACTGAGGAGTTTGTTTTCATATTAAAAAGTTAGTTGCTACCTTTTAGAGTATCTTTTGTCTTATTTTACTATATAAAATTCACATAAAATGTAAAATATGTCCAATGCACTTCTTAAAATATTAAAGACCTTTTACTGGCCTTACCTCCATAGAATGAGCAGTAGAATTGAGCCTCTTGGACTGTATTGTACTGATTCTCATAAAAATAAAAATGCTTTTCTGTAAAGAAATAACATAGCTATAGGCTGAAAAAAAAAAAAAATATATATATATATATATATATATATATATATATATATATATATATAGGTACGTATCATTTCACCTAAAACTCATTTCACCAAGACCAAATCACCTAAAGTTCATGTCACCTAAAACTCATTTCACTGGCAAGTAGTACTCTAAAGCAAGTCAATGGTATATGTCATTTTCCCCACTGTAGTGCGATCCTGGTGTTAGTATATATATATTAAGGAGGGGTGTGGGGGTGTAGCCCCCCCATCTAGTTAGCTTTTTCCTAATAATGTAAAACAAAACCAGACACCATAAAACCAGTGCTTTTGTGAAACTTTCATTTTCACTAACAATGCAACTAAGGTGTACAAATTGCCCCTTGACTATGTTCTTTTTCATAAAAAAGGGGTGTTGGCTGCCAAAATCCAAATAGTTATTGCGGAAGGTACTATTTCTGTGGATGGTCAAAGAAAACTTGTTAGTGTGGGGGTCAGTGGAGAGGGTCACATCTAAGAAGTGGACAGTTTCTCCCTTAGCTGAAAGGGTAAAGTCTAAAAAATCAGTACTGCTGTTAACTTTGTCTAAGAACACATCAAGCTCACCTGGGGGCCCTGTCCAAAGGAAAAAGATGTCATGTATATAACGTTTATATAGAGAGACATATTCGAAACCATCTAATTTGGTAAGCACATCTGCTTCCCACGAACTACAAACTAGGTTGGCATAGGATTGGGCCATCTTTGCCCCCATAGCTACTCCCTGTACTTTCTGGTAGATGGTGCCATTGAAAGAAAATAAATTGTTTTCCAACACTAATTTCAAAAGAGCTAATAGAACTGGGGCTCTATGAGGGGGGTATTAGTGTGCTTGGCAAACCCAGTTCCATCTTCCAATGACAGCCTGCATTTTACTCTTCTAATTTCAGTTGATGCAAAATCTATTCGGGACATAGTTTCTAGGAACTGGGATATTATCTCCAGTTGCCAAGAGATAGGCAAAGCACTAGATCCCGCTCCATCTTTCAGTTACAAAAGATCCCAGTCTCTCAAATCAGTATTTGATCTAGCTGGTCAGAGAAATTTAACCACACCTCCCCCTTCAGTTGGTATGTTTTGTTGTGTAATGTGTTTGCTGCCAGTACATTGCAAGTGGAGACTGCTTCATCTTACACACTCCTAGAGAAGAAATTCATTTTTCAGACACATTTGATGCAACTTGCATAGTATATCCTGCTGTTTGCAGTCACTGTGGGGGTTCTATGTTGGCAAAAGTATAAGGAAGCTCAGCGATCGAATCAAGGAGCATTACCAGGCATAAGGAAAGGTGATGAGAAGAATGCTCTAGCTAAACACAAGCTAACCAACCCTTCCTGCTCCACTTTTAAATTTCTAGTGTTAGACAGTGTTTCCTTGATCTACGGAGATGGGAACCCCCCAGCTAGAAGTTAAGGAGCTTAGATGGCAGGTTACACTGCAAGCTGACATGCCCCCTGGGCTTAATGGCAATCTTAATGTAAAATGCATCCTTAAGTGGATTCATTAGTCAGAATTCTTTCCCCTCCCTTTCTTTGCATGAAGAATTAATTATGCAATAGCTTTTATTTAAACAGTGTTAAGTTGATAACCTTTGTATTTCTTAAAAAGTTCAACTGTTAAATGACTGGAAAATAAATTTGACAATGAATGAAAGCGCTTAAAATACAAGTGTTCCATTTTATTTCAAATTTATTTCAAGTTTTCTTATACTGTTGTCTTGGTGGACGTGTTTAACTGCTGGATTAAAAGATTTCAAAGCTACTACATGAAGTGAAGTGATTTTTCTTTCATGTCCAAAAAGTTTTATGGCTTTATAAGTGTTTGGACAACTGTTTGACAGTTTACAGTTCTTTTCGTATTTATTTCTGTCAGGATATGGAAGGATCTGTTCAGAGTTAACTTGCTGATGAGAGCCAGGCTCTCCTTGATCTGTCTACTCATGGCATTCCCAACAGAAATGGCATTGGCTCTATATTCTTTCAACAAAGCAGTTGAAAGGACTCAAGATTTATTCAGAAGATGGAGTACTCACAAGGTTTCCAGCAAAACAGCACCGCTTAGTTCATCTAGCAGCACTACACAGCAGCAGCTATTAAACAATACAGATACCAAGGATATTCTTGAAAGAATTCAGGCGCCTAATACAGTCAATCCACTCACTGACTCTACAGCTGCTGGAATTTTCACATTTTGTCCTGACAGTACGATATCTGAACCCAGAATTGCTACCTAAGGTAACTGCAGACATTTAATTTTTAAACTAAAAAAGCTGGTTTCAAAATACAAAAGCATTGAATATGATATATTTTATCTTAAAGGCATTAAATTTCCCTATGGAATTGATGTTAACAGTGAAATATATTGGTTGCATTGTAAAATTTGTAATAAGGCAGTAATTAAAGTGCTTGAAGTTCTTATCGAGTACAATCAAAAGAGACTTGGGGCACTAAGTGATGAGATAAGATCGTTAAATGATACCATCCTGTCTCACTCGTTTTTCCACGTGGTTAAAAATGAATGGACTGGCATAGAAGCTAAAGTCTCCAAACAAGTGGCTACACTTGTTTGGAGAAAGTCAGAAAAGGTGTCAGGGACTTAGACCAATAAAAAAGGAAGGCTGCATACCCATTAAAACCCTTCAGATCCAAACCGAAGGTTTTTTTACCATTTAAGAAGCATAGCGTTTTCCCAGCTTATGTCACTCCTCAAGTGGCTTTGCAAAGTAATGTTTCTTCTTTCAAGAGCCCTGCAATGAAGATTTTTTTTTTGAGGAGGATCAGTCTTCAGGTACTGTTCTTACCAGTACCTCAGCTAGTCCAGTGGGTATTAATATTCTGCTTCCTAGAGAACTGGTACAAGCATCCAAAGTGAGTTTGGATTCCAATCCTTTCACTATATCAGACTATTTTTTATCTCGTGGTCTGGAGACCACTCAGCTGTTTTCAGAGACGGTCAGGGGAAGGGGGGAGGAAGAGGGAGGGCGAGAGGGAGAAGCAGAGGGAGACCCCTAAGACTGAGACGACGGTAATGGTAATGGTTTCTTGCTCTCCTGTTCCCTCTCCTACCCTTGACATTTTCAACCTCATGGATTTGGTGTTAGATGATGACAGTTTAGTAGTTTTGCAAAAGGGACTGAACTTTATTCCCACACAGAGGGCTTCGGTGACTAATGTGGTGCTAGACTTAAAGCTTTATTGTAGAAAGCTTAATTTAAAGCAAGGCATTAAACATAATAATTTATGTTTTAGTCAAGCTGTTGTTACATAAGCTGATGATGTTTTTAACACAAATGTTTTTTCCACACTAGTTGCAAGCCCACAGTGAGACCAGGTTGTTACTTCCAATGCCTCCCGTTCCCTCCCTTTCCTTGACAGTTTGGATTCTGATTCTGATGGGGTCTATATTACATATTTGAACACCTAAATGTTCGAATCACTAAAGATCAAACTTTAGTGATCAAACATTTAAATGTTCGAATATCTAAAAAAATAATATTTAAAAAAAAAAAGAAAAAGTAAAGGGTTTAAGCAGGGGGGCAAGCCCCCTTGCACCCCCCACACCCCCGCTACTTAAATATACCAACTCCGAAATCGCACTTCAGTGCACTACAGTGTGGAAACAGAAACTTTCCTATTCCTTACACTGTAGCGCAATCTTGAAGTTGGTATATTTAAGTAGTGGGGGTTCAGGGGGGCTTGGGCCCCCCTGCTTACACCCTTTAGTTTTTGTCTTTTTCGTTTTGTTTTTTTTTTTAATTTTCATTTATATTCGAACATTTAAATGTTCGATCACTAAAGTTCAATCTTTAGTGATTCGAACATTTAAGCGTTTGAATATATAATATAGAGCCATTCTAATGATGGTGGTGACTCTATCCCTAGAAGAAGAAGCACTATCAATCCCCCCCCTTAATCCCACGTTAAATATTTTTTCTAAAGTGTGTGAGAAAGAAGTAAGAGCAGCCCTTGAGAAAAAGCCACCCACTAAGAGATTTAACCTTTCTGTTAAAGAAAAGACGGCCCTCAAAAAGTCTCCAAGCTAATCCAGACATCAGGGTTATGAAGGCAGACAAGGGAGTATGTTTAGTCATTATAGACAACCGCTCTTATGTTAGCAAAATGGAAGAAGTCCTTTCCAACATTGACAACTACAAAACTGTTTCCTCTGATTTTGTTATGGAAAGCTTTTGTAGGATTGACAGCACTCTTACCAAGTTCTGTCATAAATAGCTTATTTCAGACTCTGAGTCGGAATTTATGGAGGTGAAGTCCCTGTTAGTGGGTAGGATGTTCGGAATCCCCAAAACACATAAAGATCCAAAAAAATCCTCCTCTTAGGCATATTGTGGCATCAAGTAAGACCAAGACTGAAAACATATCAGCTCTTTTAGATTTTTCCTAAACCCGCTAGTTCAGTCCTCCCAGTACTATTAAAACATTCCTGGGAATTCTTGAATCAGGTCCAGAATTACCCTCCTTTGACTGGTCACTGTACATTGCTCACCATGGACATTGTGGCCCTCTATTCCAGCATCCTGCATCAAGGGGGCTTACTTATGGTGGGAGATTACCTTGCCAAGCACACTAGTACCCCCTTCATAGAGTCCCAGTTTTGTTAGCTCTTTTGAAATTAGTGTTTCATAGTTTCATAGTTTCATAGTTTAGTACTAGGTTATCTGCCCTGGGGCATTTGTAAGCCTAGCCTTGGAGATGTGGCTTTCGCCACCCCATGTAGTGGTACTAAGGTGTACAGAATAAATTTAGAATACTGTGCCTTTGTCTAGTAGTGACACATTGAAGACCCCCTTACTTATTAAAATTATTTTACTGTGCCTCTGTCAAGTAGCGACACAGGGATGACCCCCGGGGTAAACCTATGATCTCCCATCCACTCGTCAAGATTTCTCAAGAAGAGAGTCAGTGAGGGGCTCTGCCTAACATGAACTGGGATTCTGTTCCAGAGTATGGGAAGCCTCTGAGTTATGAATCTGTCCCTCCAGCATGTTCTATTCATATTTGTACTGAGGTTTAAATCTTTGGCTCTCGTGGTTCTAATGGATTTGGATTTTTTGAGGTGGAGCATGTCCATCAATTCCTGGTTGGACATGACCTTGTATGTCAGGCACAGATCACCTCTGAGCAGGCGGTATGCTACTGAATAGAGTTGGAGTTTCTTTAGCCTGGTAGCATATGACATATGTTGGAGACCCTTGATCCGCTTGGTGAGGTACTTCTGGGGTCTCTCCAGCTGTTGTAAGTGCCGGGTGAGGTACATACCAAATGGGGCATTGTACTCAATCATGGGCCTGATAAGGGAGGAGTATAGGGGTACGATGACCTCCTTTGATCTGGGTGTGAACCCCTTCATGATAAGGTTGGAAAGGTAGAAAGTCTTTCTAACCACTTTGGCAACGTGGGTGTCAAATGGAGGTCACTATCAACTTGGGTCCCCAGGTCTCTGATTGCTTTTTCTGTACTCAGTGGGTTACTGTCTATGTGAAAATTTGTGGGTACTTTGTTTTTCCCAAAGGGGATGACTATACATTTCTTGGCATTCAGTTTAAGGCCATGATTCCGGCACCAGTTGTCCGTTTCAGTGAGGCCTTTCTGTAGGATGTATGTATCAGCTGGTGTATCGACTATGGCACCTAATTTGCAGTCATCTGCGAACTTTGTCAGCCACAACCCTCCCATGTTTGCTTTCACATCTGAGAAGTAAATGCCAAACAAGAGGGGTCCCAGGACAGAGCCCTGTGGGACACCACTTGTGACTGGCTTTGAGTCTGACATGGCTCCCACAATTTTGACTTTATGGGTTCTGTTCTTTAGCCAGTTTGCAACCCATCTTGTGACATATGGATTTACATTTAAGCTGTTTAGCTTGTCTATGATGCCTGAGTGGGGTATTGTGTCAAAGGCTTTAGCCAAGTCCAGGTAGGCTGTATGGACTGCCTTGCCCTCATCAATGGCTCTAGTGACTGTTTTGAAAAAGTCAACCAGGTTCAAAAGGCAGGATCTGCCCTTTACAAAACCAAACTGGGTGGGATCGAGTGTCTGTAGGTCCCCAATGTCGTTGTTTATGAGTTCCATAATAATTCTTTCCATAGCTTTGCAGACCAGGCTGGTTAAGCTTATGGGGCGGTAGTTCCCAGGGTCTGTAGTGGAGCCTCCCTTGTGAAGTGGGACCACTGTTGCTGTACGCCAGTGTTCAGGTACATATCCTGTAGTAAGACTAAGGTTAAATAGCATTTTTATATGCGGATTTAGCTCCTCTTGGAGTTCACGTATCACGCAGCCGGGGATACCATCAGGTCCCATTGATGCTGTGTTTTTTGCTTTGCTGAGGGCGGTTCTCACCTGGACATCAGAGATGACAGGGAGGTTACATTCAGCTGGGATAAGTATTTCTTCTTTTGGAGGTGAGGGAGGGGAGAAATTTGCACTGAACCTGTCTGCCAGAATGTTGGCAATATCTGTGGGTTCGGTAAATTTTTTGTCGTTGTGTACTAACTCTGAGCATATCTGAGGGTTTCTTCCCAGGTTTCTAACATAACTGAAGAATGCCTTGTGGTTATCTTTAATGTCCTTGGCGATTTTTCTCTCAAAGTTGGCCTTGGATGTTTTTATGAGAGAATGTAGCTTTCTACTAGTGCTGATCAGAGATGCCTTCCCTTTATGGGATTTTGCTCTGTCTTGCAGTAGCTTCCTTCTTTTGTTATACAATTTGTTTATGGCTGGGGTCCACCAGACAGGATGCTTTCCTTTGGTGGAGAGGGTCTTGGTTTTATTTGGGATTGCACGATCCATGCATTCTTGGAGATGTCCGTAGAAAGCATTTGTGTAGGATTCAGCATTGTGGGATGTGGTTTCCATTGGCCCTGTGGGCTTAACTGATACCATCTCAGTCTTAAGAAGTGTAAAGTCAGCTTTTGAGAAGTTTCTCACTGTAGTCTTTTGTGCTGGGGGTGGAGGTGGTAAATGTATATCCAGGGTGATTAGTTTGTGGTCAGATCTCACCAGTGAGGGGAATACTTCTGGTGTGGAGCATTTTGTCTCCATGTTTGTGATGATCAGGTCTGGTATATTATCCCCCCTTGTGGGAGAGGTGACTAGCTGTTCCATTGCATTTGAGTTTATGAATTCCAGGAACCTTTGGGCTAGGGTGTTAGGGCTAGAATAGTGCACCCAGTCTATGTTAGGGTAGTTGAAGTCTCCCAATATGATGGTATTTGGTGAGACATTCATATCTTCCAATGTCTTCAGGAAGGCTCAGTGGGGTTCTTGAGATTGGGAGGGTGGTCTGTAACATGCAACCAGTTGTATAGCAGTTTTGCCTATGGTTAGCTGCACCTGGATGGTCTCTGATGCTTCATGAGTTGCCACTAACCTGGAGGTGTGGGTATCCTTGATAAATATGGACACTCCCCCTCCCTTTGTGGTTCAGCCTGGGTTTTGGAGCCAAAAAGCATGATACGAGGTAAAGCCTGGTAGCGCTGGGGTGCTCTCAGGAGCCTTGAATCAGGTCTCAGTTACTGCGCAGACATCGATGTTCTCCATACTGAGGAGTGCTTCGAGAGCCTGCATCTTGAGATTTAGACTTCTGGCATTGAGCAGCATTACCCATCATTTTTTTCCATTTTTGTTTTCTAAGGAGGTGGGTTCGTCTTTTGAGCCTTGCCTAAAAAAGGCACTATGGGGGTGGCAAGAGCCTTAGCCAATATCCGGAAGCCCAGTGGTGACAGGTGCAAGCCGTCCCTTGTGAAGCAGCGTAGCTTGTCCAGCATGTCATCCCAAGCAGACAGACATTGGATCCCCCTAGAATGACACCAGTAATTGAGCCAATTATTAAAGCTGATCATCTTGTCTTTGTATTGTGGCATCATTTTTGGTGAGCTCCTCTATGTCTCTTTTCATGTAGTCCAAGGAGGTACATCTCAGGTCATTCATGCCAGCATGGACAATGACGGAGTCATATTTGTACGTGCTTTTGAGTGACCTGAGTGCATGTGTTATATGGCGGATCCTAGCCCCCGATAGGCAGCTTACCGTTACCCTCTCCTTGCTCAGCCTGGTAAGTGGGACGTCAGTGTGTCTGACTATAGAGTCACCTATCACTAGTGTATCAGGCATAGTATTTGGCCTTAAGGGCTGTGATTTATTGACACACCAAATTATTGAAGTATGTGTTGCATGTGTTATGTTTTGAGGTGGTGGATTTTTGGGTGTCTGCTTTGGGAGCCTCTGTTGTTTTGGTAAGTTTTTTAATAGAGCCTCCGAGTATGTTTTTGTGTTATTATGTGTTTGATTTGCAGTTGGGGTAGGTCTATGTGTGACTGGGTTTGTTGTGTGTGTGGTTACCTTCTCCTCCTGTCTGGTCTTGCCATTCCTGAGTTGAGAGAGTTCAGCCTCCAGTTTGGCTATATAGTTGCATCTCTCACATGTATTTGTGTTTGTTGGGAGGAGGAGAGGGTTGTCTGTGTACATGAGACAATTATAGCATTGTCTCAAGATTCCCAGATTAACCAGCTGAACAGGAGAAAATGCTAGCAATCTACCACTCAACATGCTAGAATATTATAAGAGAGTGCTGTGCCTTTAAGGGAAGTGGTTGGGGTGGTAGGTGGATGTAGTGCTACTTAAGTTTGAGAGTGCTTACTTATAAGAGAAGCTTTGAGAACAAGTGCTAGGCTTATAATATAATGAGTAGACTGGTTAATCTAAGAGTAGAGCTTTCTAAGGGAAAATTTGAAGAGCAGACTTAGCGGAGCCAGAAAAGGTTTAACCGGCGCTGTGCTATGCGCACAATCGCGCAAAGCCGGGCAAATGCGGATTTTAAACAGGGAACTTCAAAATAGCTAGAAATGGTCCAAAACAACCAATTACTACAGCTCTTGTGCTGAGGTCACTCCTTCAGGGACAGATAGGCTGCTCAAGGCTCCCCACTCCCACTGGTGAGCAAAGAAACTTCCTTATATCCAAGTAAGGTAATGGACAACACAGGAACTATACCACAGCCCAGAATACAGCAGAGCACACAGAAATACAGAAGGCAGTAATAAATCAGTTACACAGGCTAGCACACGTTAGTGGGCAGCCTCAACAGTTAAATTAAACAAACAAACAACAGATTTTCGACCAATTTTCTACCAGGTAAAATTTTAAGTGCAGATACTATATAATGCAGCAAACAGTTAAAAAAACAGTATAAGCTTGTTCAAAATAAGCAAGAGAAGGTATTCCAAGTAAAAAAACAGAAAAAAAATACTTAAATCAGGAAAGTAGTCACTTTTCTCAGTTCTCTGTAGCTAGGACCACTCTGCAGGACCACATGGAGCTGTCTCTGAGTAGTATAGCCAGAAAAAAATGCTCTGAGGCAGATTTTAAACAGGGAACTTCAAAAGAGCTAGAAATGTTCCAAAACAACCAATTAATACAGCTCTTGTGCTGTGGTCACTCCTTCAGGGACAGATAGGCTGCTCAAGACTCCCCACTCACACTGGTGAGCAAAGAAACTTCCTTCTATCCAAGTAAGGTAATGGACAACACAGGAACTACACCACAGCCCAGAATACAGCAAAGCCTGTAAACTGGTCTAAACTAGTCGAGGAGAGGCGGGAAAATAAGGATTATTTTTTTGTTTTTTTTTTGTTTTTCAGATAGAAAGCACACAGAAATACAGAAGGCAGTAATAAATCAGTTACACAGGCTAGCACACTTTAGTGGGCAGCCTCAACAGTTAAATTAAACAAACAAACAACAGATTTTCAACCAATTTTTTACCAGGTAAAATTTTAAGTGCAGATACTATATAATGTAGCAAACAGTTAAAAAAAACAGTATAAGCTTGTTCAAAATAAGCAAGAGAAGATATTCCAAGTAAAAAAACAGAAAAAAATACTTAAATCAGGAAAGTAGTCACTTTTCTCAGTTCTCTGTAGCTAGGACCACTCTGCAGGACCATGTGGAGCTGTCTCTGAGTAGTATAGCCAGAAAAAAACACTCTGAGGTGGATTTTAAACAGGGAAATTCAAAAGAGCTAGAAATGGTCCAAAACAACCAATTACTACAGCTCTTGTGCTGAGGTCACTCCTTCAGGGACAGATAGGCTGCTCAAGGCTCCCCACTCCCACTGGTGAGCAAAGAAACTTCCTTCTATCCAAGTAAGGTAATGGACAACACAGGAACTACACCACAGCCCAGAATACAGCAGAGCCTGTAAACTGGTCTAAACTAGTCGAAAACAATTTCTTTTCTTTAAATGGTACCATCTACCAGCAAGTACAGGGAGTAGCTATGGGGGCAAAAATGGCCCCGTCCTATGCCAACCTAGTTTTGAGCTCCTGGGAAGCAGATGTGCTTACCAAACTAGATGGTTTTGAATATGTCTCTCTGTATAAATGTTATATAGGTGACATCTTTTCCTTTGGACAGGGCCCCCAGGTGAGCTTAATGTGTTCTTAGACAAATTTAACAGCAATACTGATTTTTTTAAACTTTACCCTTTCAGGTAAGAGAGAAACTGTCCACTTCTTAGATGTGACCCTCTCCATTGACCCCCACACTAACATGTTTTCTTCAACCATCCACAGAAAAAGTACCTTCTGCAATAACTATTTGGGTGTTGGCATCCAACACCCCCTTTTTATGCCTCTTTCTTAAACAGTTACTCACAGACAAACGCTACCCAGCACACTTAGTTGACACCATGTTGGAGGAAGTTTCAGTGAATAAACACAACAAATACCCCCCTATTTTGTCAACAGGCTTTTGCCCAAACTCAGTTCCATCTTCCAATGACAGCCTATGTTTTCCTCTTCCAATTTGAGTTGATGCAGTATCTATTCGAGACATAGTTTCTAGGAACTGGGATATTATTTCCAGTTGCCAGTAAATAGGCAAGGCACTAGGTCCCACTCTATCTTTCAGTTACAAAAGATTCCAGTCTCTGAAAGCAGTATTTGATCTAGCTGGTCAGAGAAATGTAACCAAACCTCCCCCTTCAGTAGGTATGTTTTGTTGTGGGAAATGTGTTTTGCTGCCAGTACATTGCAAGTGGAGACTGTTTCACCTTACACACTCCTAGACAAGAAATTCATTTTTCAGACACATTTGATTGTACTTCAACTTGTATAGTACACCTTGCTGTTTGCAGTAACTGTGGGGTGTTCTATGTTGGCAAAGCTATTAGGAAGCTCAGCGATCAAATCAAGCATTACCAGGTCATAAGGAAAGGTGATGAAAAGAATCCTCTAACTAAACACAAGCTAACCAACCCTTCCTGCTCCACTTTTAAATTTCTAATGTTAGACAGTGTTTCCCTGATCTACGGAGATGGGAACCCCCAGCTAGAAGTTAAGGAGCTTAGATGGCCGGTTAAACTGCAAACTGACACGCCCCCTGGGCTTAATGGTAATCTTAATGTAAAATGCATCCTTAAGTGGATTTGTTAGTGAGAATTCTTTCCTCTCCCCTTCTTTGCATAAAGAATTAATTATGCAGCAGGTTTTATTTAAACAGTGTTCAGTTGATAACCTTTGTATTTCTGAAGAAGTTCGACTGTTAAATAACTGGAAAACAAACTTGACAATGAACGAAAGCACTTAAAATCAAGTGTTCTGCTTTACTTCAAATCTATTTCAAGTTTTCTTATACTGTTCTCTCGGTGGATGTTTTTTACTGCTGGATTAAAAGATTTCAAGCTACTACATGAAGTGAAGTGAATTTTCTTTTCATGTCCAAAACGTTTTAGGGATTTATAAATGTTTGGACAACTTTTTGACAGTTTACAGTTCTTTTACATATATGTATATATATATATATATATATATATATATATATATATATATATATATATGTATACACACACACACACACACACACACACACACATATATATATATATATATATATATATATATATATATATATATATATATACACACACACACACATGCGTGTGTGTGTGTATGTGTATATTCATTTATTAAGCAGGGAAGTAAACTGGTATAGACCCTTTTCAGCCATGATCCATGCCACAAAGTCAAGAGTAATTGCAGTTTATTTGAACAGTTTAGTGCAACAACCAGTATGTTTCTGAGAAATAGGATAAAGCAGGAATGCCAGGAGAGAAACAATGCAGAAAAGGAGGGAGCATGCAAACATTACACAGTGTCTGTAAGTCAGGATTGAACCGCAAAACCTTGAGCAGTGAGTCAATGTTACGAGCAGCCTCTAGCTACCATGTCTCCTATGTCTCACCAAATTAAAAAAAAACTTTTCTGATACTAGTAAGTGTTACAGTTGCATGAGGTAGTAGTGGGTTCTTTTCTCAAACAAGAGTTATTAAATAGGAATGAGAAGCCCCACACTTACCCTGTCTGCTGTCTTGTTAAAAGTAAGAACAATCTTTTTTATGAGCATCACCTTCAGAATGTAACAAATTGTAAAGGAACAGAGGAAGATTTGGAGTGTGTGGTCTGCTTTTGTTAGCTGCATGCTGTAAATTAGTCATTTATGCCCCCCTCCCTTATTTCAGTCATAAGCAGGGGCCTACTCCCTTGCTGTTTTTGCTTGAATGCATATGAAAGGTTTTTTAAATAAATACATGATGTAAAAAAAAGCAGAAAGCTATGAGTGTGGAAAAATGTAACTTTTTATTTAAAAAAAAAAACAGCACATGCAAAGCAGTAGGCCTAATATGTTTGAATATTATAAACCCAATCTTTCTCCAAGAATCATTCCTAGCAATGTAATTCATATATATATATATATATATATATATATATATATATATATATATATATATATAGTATTTATTTTAGAGTTTAATTCAAATGAATTCAACTAAGGCCTTTGCCAACATTATTCACTATGTATCTTGCATAATTTTTGAGTGGAATATTTTTACTATAGGTTAATTAAATTTGTTTTAATCTAAATACTCCTAGGAAGTTTCACATGCAACCATATCCCAGTAAGTTTCCTAGAAAAGCCCAGTCACATATTCTAGGCCACAAGTCACTCAATTTCTGCACATTTATTAAATAATTTGCTTGACATAAAATCATCCTAAAACTAATTTAAGTCACTGCAAATTTCTTAAAACATGTTCTTATTCCAAGCTAGATTACACAATTGTAGGCTATGAACCAACACATGGACTACAATCCTATTTATTATTCAAATATACTAGTAGAGATGCATTGGTTTGCTGAACCCGCTGAACTTTTTATCCTGAGATCTTCATAAAAACTGCTTTTATATAGAGGACCTAATATTTTAGCTACAATTGTTTTTAAGGAGTTGGCCTGAACATATACCAGCTAGTGATCTATATGTATATAGTTTGATAAATATTACTGCTTGTAAATATATTCTTTTAGATCTTGTCGCTCTTGAGCTAATGATAAATTTGGTATTTTGTTTCAGCTGTGTCTTCTTATAATAAATGCACTTGTTTCTTTATCAGTACTCCTGTTTATTTGCCAGTTGTTGTGTGTTAGGCAGTTGTTTCTGTCAGGATTACTTGAAACTTAGACATAGGTAATTTTTTTAGAGAGCATAGCCTTTCTTACAAGAAAATCAGAGGCAGTTTATTTGAATCAATGACAAAAGGTTTAATTTATTATAAATAAGGTATAACAGCTCAGTGTGATTTTGAACTTTTTATGTATCTCACACTACATAGAACCCAGCAATTCCAAAAAACAACCACTGATAAAAAGGATTTTGCACATATTGCTATCACTGGACAGTCAGCACATAGCTAGCACTTTTATCGCTAGTGTTTGGTAATCTGATATGCCTGACTTTGTGAATGGAGTCAGTACTGATCTTAACCACTGCAGCATCTATTCTCTTCCATGTCTGAATTAAGAAACAACTCGAAAAGTTGTAATGCAAGTCATTTTAAGTCATTAAGGTTATCATGTCACAGATAGTAGCAGATTAGTAACTGAAGCTAGTGATCTTAGACAGAGTCAGTTAGATCTATGCTTGGTCTGTTCCCCTTTCCAGTAACATAGTTTCACTAAATGCTTCAGTGGGACGTAGAGTATAAGAAATACTGAACAGATAATGAAGCCTTTTTTTTATGGCAATACCGCAAACTCTAGATTAGTGTTCATGACATCTGGTACTAGTGATTTTGTGAAACTATTATCTACAAAACTTAAGAATGATTATTCTTTTTAATGACTACTGGTGCATGCTGTGTAGTATTTAAAATAAATTCCAGCTAAAGTACATTTTCCATTATCAAACATATGGCTGATTTTCTTGTGTAATTGCACAGCTATAGAATGTGGCTGGCATCTTGTTTTGGTTATTCCATTTAGTCATGCACTCAACCCCTAGGGAACTATAGAAAATGTACTTTTATATTTTTTTAATAACCAAAATGCCATTATTCATACACAGTCTTACTTCTTACAAACAGAATGCAAACATGAGTTATTCTCTCAGTGTAAATGATACTTGCTAAAATTATCCAAAAAAAAAATATTTAATAACATGCCTTCCCCTGTTACAGCTTACACTCATAATTAAGCATAGTTCATAAAAATTCATTCCTTCTATTTCATCGTTTTTCACCCTGAAATGCAGTGCTTTTTAATGAGACAGGATTTGATTTTAGGTTTACACACCGTGTAAGGAGTTTCTCTGGCAAATGGAACTTAACAGCTTTAGCCAGGGAAGTATGGTATCAGGTATTTGCATTAACTCATCTCAAAGTAAAGCAGCTTCTTGTCATTCATACCTTAAAAAGCTAGGTCCAGGTAAGCTTTTCAGTGGCTTAACACCACCACCACAAAAGGTTAGGCCAGTGGAAGCAATTATGTGTTTCAAACTAATTGCTGAAAAAAGGGAATTTTATTTATGGCAGAGATACAATCTCAGGGTGAATGCTCTTTTATTTGGAAATTGGTTGTAAAATGTCTGTTGACTTCTGAGATCTATAGTTATGTGTTTACAGAGAATCCAACAACATTATCATTTATACTAATGCCACCTGCCAAATTAGTTAGTTTATAACTCACAAAAGAAGGAAAGTTTGCTGTACTGTCCTGTTTAAATGTATCACAGTTTCTGCATTAATATTACATTAATGGATCCATTACAGTTTGTTGCTTGGTGGCAGACAAAAGCTGCACCATAGCTTCAGATATAACACACCGTTGATTTTCAGTCCACCTAAAAGCATAGAAGTCATTATTTTGTAGCATGACATGTCCTAATGTCCTACCAAATTAATAAAATTTTACCCTGCAGCAGATATTCAGAGCTTGCAGTTTGAGTTATACCTTTATTGTTTTAACTAAAGTTTGAAGTTATAGTTGAGAATGACAAAAAATGTTGTCATGTCGTATAATCTCCTAGAAATTCTGAATATTTTTTTGTCCTGGTACATGTTATTAAGTATCAGGAATTTATGCAAATACCAGTTGCCTTATGGTTTAATAATCTGAATTTCATGACAGTACCATCTCTATCATTGCGGTGGTGGTGCTGCGGTAGCGTTGTTGCCTCACAGTTAGACGTTGCCCATTCGATTTTCAGTTAGAGCATCTTCTGTGTAGCGACATGCGTGAATGGGCATTCCTTCGTTGAAGGTTGTGCGTTAGGCCCGGCAAGCCAGTACGTAAAAAATCTACTGACACTCATTAGCGGACCGGAGTTCCGCTGTGGCGACCCCTAACCGGGAAAAGCCAAAAGACACAAACAAACCAAGTAGCCATCTCTGTCCTTGCTGATTGCACAATACTAAATGCCAGTGGCACACCTGCTACGAGGATTCCTTTGCAGAGCACACGTGTTGCTGTTGACTGCCTGCTGAACTTGTGCCATTATAACCTGCCTGACTCCTTAACAGTTATTTAGTAACCATACAGTGCTTGCTTAAACCAGCTCACTGGTCACAAAGTGCAGTGCAGTGTCACTGTGGTACTGCATGGGAAATGTTTTGAAAGGGCATACTGGGTAATGCTGTGTCTATTGGACAGGTAGATATGATACATAGGATTATGTTTGGGTCTCTGATCATCTGCAGCTTGTTATACATTTGAGACATGGGTGCCAAGATTGTGGGTGAAGCTCAAGAGGTGAATCTTGGCATCCTTGTTGAGAGCATATAATAAAAGTTTATGAACAGTGAGACCTGGTCATAATTCCTTGTAGTGCATGGAGCTTTATCTGCTCCATGTACTACCAGTATTAGAAAAAAAAAGTATAGGAGCACAAACTGTTTTACCATCTTTCAAAACATTACAAACCCAGTTAAACACTTAGCACTGCCAAACGTAGCATAGAGCAATAAAGTGTCCCCGTGAAGGAGGGGCTTTAAAAGCTATTAAACATTTAATTCTATCACAGTTTTGTTTATATGTATGGCACAGTGTAGTATCCCACAGCTTTTAAAGCTCTTTTACCTTCTGCCTTTCTTCTTTGCTGGCTGCCGTGCCCACTTTTAATGCCTAGCGTGACATCTGATGTTAACAGTGCTTAGTGGTGCTTAACAAAAGCTTGTTTGGCACATTTCTGATGTCAGAAAGATGCTTAACAAGCTTATCTCTTTCCCATTATTGGAATGCGGTCACAGTGTTCCGTGCACTGTTATTGCAGGGAACCCTATGATTACACTCCAGTCACAGTGTTCCGTGCACTGTTATTGCAGGGAACCCTATGATTACACTCCAGTCACAGTGTTCCATGCTCTACAATACTGTTATAACATGTCTCATACTTCCCTGACATCTTGGTGCAGTGTTGGGTGATACACACTGATCTGTTGTATCTTTGGTAACCATGTGCATGCTACCCACTAGGCCAACACAGTATGATATGTATTGTATCAATAAACTTGACTCCATACACTGAATCTTGTCTTTCTTAGGACTTGTAATCTTAAAGTCTTTGCAAAGCCAGTGTATTTTGTGATAAATATCAGTGTATATCTGTAGTATGCCTTCCACCAGTAACAGGATTGTATTATCAGTGTGTGATCCTTGGCATTTTATGGACTGTGTATTTGTTGAATTATGTGCAGGACTGCTTCACAGGTATTTCTGATGTTTGGCTACCTTCCCTCTATTGTTTATGCACTTGCTCTCTTTGTTCTGTGATCTGGACATTTGAACTCGGTTGCTTTTAATTCACCTGTATAGCCTGCTGTGTTACATGGGCCATGCACATGCACCCTGCATCATCTACGCCTAGTCACCTACATATCATCAGCATCTTTTCTTGGGTGACATTTATTTATGGTATCTTATTTCTTAAAAGAAAAAATTGTACATTTCTGTTATTGTGATACATTTTCATTGCATGACAATGATTTTTTATGCTTTTGTGTTGCCTGCCCTATGCCCTATCCTACTCTGTGTTGTTAATATTGAGCTGGTCTGCTGAATAATAATGGGCATTTCAGATTCTTGTCTGATATTTATTAATTTATTTATTTATTTGCAGTTGATTTACCAGGATAGTCCATTGGGCCAAAAGAACCCATTTTCAATGGAGTCCTGGGGAGAAAAGCTCCAATACAGACAAAATCAAGTACATACAAAAATTACAAAAATTGCAAAATTACAAAAGATTGTACACAAGTGATATCACTTGTACCTGTTCTATACTCACAGCCACATCCACAGTGCTTGAAATTATTGGGATTATCACATGCGTGCCTGTACTTCAAACATCGCTTTCATGGTGGGTCATGTCTGGGGCTTTGCTGCTGTTAATACATATATGTTATTTTGCATAGCTCCAGACTGTCTCCTGCTATTACATGACTAGCTGTGACTTTGTGTGCCTGTACTTAATAACACGCTTGCTAAAATTATGATTATTTTTTGTTTTTCCTACTGGATGCAAGAATTTTCATAAGTACTTTGTATGTTATATATAAACTGTGGCAGACTACATTTGTGGACATGGCACATGTATTTGCTAATGGAATATATTGTTGTGATGTTTTTTGTACCATATCAGTCTCCACCCTGTCTTGTCATACATATTGTAACATCCTAAACGGTGCCTGTACTGCTTTAGCATGCTTATTTCATGTATTTCTATATGTTATTTCACATCCCACTACCTTGATTTTTGCTTCAGCATCTATCCTGTCATACTGATACAACCATCTGTGTGTCATGTGATTTCTGTCATGAGCAAACTGCCACTGTAGCCTGAAACATGTTGTACACCTACTCATCCTTTACAACACTGATTGCCTGTGCCATGGAAATAATTTATCATTCTGCTTAGCTGTGCTTAGATGTACAACATACTTTAAGGGCTACAGTTATGGCCATTTGATGCTGTTCCCTGTCACTTATTTGCTGCAGTTGATGATATCAAGTTGTCATTCACATGTTTATGGTTCTGAATGCAGCATACATGAAGGTTACATTTGAAATGCTACATTCTGTTGTTGGTGTGCCTTGTTGTTCTCTCTTTATAGCTGATATGTTCCACTATGTTGAGCAGCAACATATTTATGTATTTGCCATGACAAGTACCTTATATTTATGATTTGGTTCCTTTTTTATTTTGCACCTTGACATACATCTGCACTTTTGGCGTGCCTGTGGAATTCCTAATGGCCATGAGGTTGTTTTGTATGCACACTGGTTATGTTGCATGCTGCATTCTTTTATAATGCAGTGTGTTTTGTGTACTTTTCTGCTAAGTGCTGCTTTGATGGCATGGTCCTCTCAGTTAGTAATATGGAACAAAGCAATAGGGGTAACTAATGGACATTTTGCACACACTAGTAGCAGTACTCTCTTTGTGCATAGAAGGGATGGAATTATTTTTGTCTGCATTTTATGATGATTGTAACATGTATAATTATACAGACTGTCATTATTACCTTTCTGTATTCCTTATTTTCTTCGGTTCTCCATTTACTGCTGTCATATTGGATAGCACACATTGTCCTACAGGCCTGTATCTGAATGTGGCTGGTTTCCTCTCACACAATTACCCTATGGTCACTGTAGCTATGTAAAACCTGGCATCTGTAACTTGTCTGTACTGCTTCTCTATTACAAGCATCATGTTGTCATGTTTTTCATGGCTGTCATGCCTCTTCAGATGCACTGTGGCTTAGTATCCTTCTGTATAAATATGCTGCACTGCATTTGTATCTTTATCAGTACTTCTGTATGATACTGATCGATGCCTTTACTCTTCTCATTTTTACAGGGCATATACATTTCTGTTGTGATCTTGTGCTTTGGGGTCCTTGTATACTGTCATTTGCACAAACTCCTAATGTCATTGCACATAGTCACAGTTACATCTTGGATGGACAATGTAGTTCCATCTTACTGTTGCAATCTGCAAACAATCCACTTATGCTGTACTGACAAGGTTAAAAAGGTTTGAAGCATGAATGTTTGCAACTAGTTTAATTTGGCTTTATTGGCCTGAATATACCCATAAAGACTTAAAAAGTAAAGAGTCATGGGCATTCAGAAGCCATGGAGCCAAAACACTACTATATCTTTAAGAAGTAATTTCATTATGTCCTTTGGACCTTTGCTACAGGAGCTTTAAGGTTCTACACAGAGAAGAATGTACCGTGACTGTGTCTTTATTTAGTTTTCAGTGACATACTGTCCTAAGCATCTAAATAACTAGAACAGCTACCCAAAAAATGATATAATATTAATCATATCTCACTAAATAATAAAAATAATGAAAAATATAGAAATATAAAATATGACATGTAACATATATAACATAACATATAATATAACATAACATAACATAACATAAATTTAGGCTACTCAGTATAAGTTTAATACTGTCATTAAATAAAACAGGTCTAAAAGTTAGCGTATCTAAACCTAAAATTACTAAATAATAAAATATGAATCAATAATATATATTGTAAAATAATGATCATAATGTATAATTATAACAATAACTGATAACTATTAACCCTCCACCACTGTCGACTAATAAAGAGTTATAAAACCATTAATTTGTCGACTCTCATTTTTCATTTTTTCACTCTCATTTTAAAAAATTTATGAGAATAAACAGCTCGTCACCTCTTCCAACTTTTAAGTTTTAAAAAACAACTAATGGATAACGAGCTGTTGAGACCGGGGGGGGGGGTGATATGCTTCCAGTCTTAATTGCTAAAGAAGCTCTTTACATTCTAATCTATATGTCTCAGGTCCATAAGAATTGGCATTATACAGTTGATCTATAACCATAAATGTAAACTCATGGTTTGGGTTGTTCTGAATGTGCATAGCCAAAGCATTGTCCATTTTAATTCTTCTTATGGTATAGAAATGCTCATACATTCTTTCCTGGAGTTTCCTCTCAGTCTTGCCAATGTAAAAACTGGGACATGATGAACATTGAGCAAGGTATACCACTTGGGTACTGGAACAAGTGAAACATCCCCTGATGAGGAATTTCCTGTTCTTAACTGTAAAGGCTGCACCTGCCTGGACAAATCTGCAATACTTGCACATATTACATTTATACATCCCTGATCTTGGTGTTACTGAATTTCGCGTAGATTCCAGAATATTTGTGATGTTAGGGCCCCTTCTGTATGTTATCAATGGGGCTTTATCAAAAATTGGACCTCCAAGTAACTCAGGGGATAGTAATCGCCAGTTCCTCTTAATTATAGTAACTATGTCATTGGCATCTGTATTAAAAGTTAAAATAAAATTGGACATGTTTCCCTGAAAAATCAGGGCATACAGGTGATGGTGAATGACTCAATTCAGAAACAACATGACTCAAGATAGAAGAAAAATAACCATTCGCTCTCTTGGTCTTAACTTCAAAACACAACTCATCAATCAAGGTTTCTGCATAACCTCGATCCAGAAATAAGTTGGCTATGAAATCACACTCTTCCAAAAATTCACTATCCCTTGACACCATCCTAGCTGCTCTTACAACTTGTCCTTTGACTATAGCCTTTTTCTGATGAAACGGATGGTCACTATCATAATGTAGATAAGAATTAGAGAAAATTGATTTCCAATGGATTCTGGCTCCAAACTGACCTAGACTTCTGTCTTTATAAAGTTCCACATCCAAATAGGACATCTTCTCCATGTCTATTGTACAAGTACATTTTAAAAAGTCAGACGAATTATTGAAGCCGATCACTAGGTCTTGGGCTTCTTCCAGTGAGCCATTAAACAAGATAAAAATATCGTCCAAGAATCTTATGTACAGAACGACTTTCTCTTGAATAATATTATTGGGAAAAGCAAACGTTCTTTCCCAATGAGTCATGACAAAATTAGCTACACTGGCACCACATGGAGACCCCATAGGCACACCAATTAACTGATGAAACCATCTGTTATTGAATGTGAAATAGTTACATGTCAAGATAATATTCAACAATTTGCTCACCATAGATATCTCTTTGGGTGGAGCTTGGTAATAAATCATCTCCAATTAAATCCATTCAAGTGCTACCTCATGGGGAATGGAAGAATATAAATCAATGACATCAATGGTCAGAAAATAGGCATTTCCTTCAAAGGTAGCTAGTCCAACTTTTTCCAAAAAGGACCAAGAATCTCTGGCTATGTGTGGTACCTGCGATACATATTGTTTGAGGATGGTGTCTACTACCTTCGCTGCTGCATAGGTAATACTACCCCTCGCGTTCACTAATTGGCGCATAGGGGGATCACCAATACTTTTGTGAATCTTAGGATTCCCAAATAATGCTGGAATGCATGGTGAGGATACTGAAATAAAATTATAAATGTCCATATCCAGAGACCCACTAATGAACATGTCTTCAAAGTATGACCGCACACGGTTCATACTAATATTCAATTAATTCTTAGATACTTCTCTATAAGTCTCTGTAGAAAGTATCACTAAAAGTCTATCTATATATTCATCCTGTGCCATAGCTACTAATCCACCTCCTTTATCAGGTTTCATTATTCTGATAGAAGAAGAACTGAGAGCTTCCAATGAGTCCAATTCAATCTTGGAAATGTTGAAGTGGGTCTGTCGTTTACAGTTAAGCAAATTCCTAATGTCCACATCACACATGTGTTCAAACACTCCCAAACAAGGGGCCAAAGGTGGATTATATGTACTTGGAATGTGATACATAGGCCTTGGTTGGACCGTCTCTCCCAATAAAAGAGCTAAGTTCAACTTTCTCACAAAAAGTTTGAGGTCTAGGATTGATTTATCAACACTAGCACGTCTAGAGGGTATAAAAGTTAAGCCCTTGGCTAAAATGTCAACAAGGGGTTGGGAGAAATCAAAATTTGAATAATTATATATTTTGAAGTCCTTCTCTGTGTTATATATCACTTCAAAGGGTTTATTTGATCGGGTATTAGAAAATCTAACATCTTCCATCAGTTCTTCCTCGATTTGTATTTCTTTCTCGTCATTCTGCTCAATGTTTGTTGAGGAGACAAGGCTTGTGTCTGAAAATTTACCCCAACCAACCCTGTATCAAATTGACTTGAATTATCAATATTATCTCCCTGCTCCCCTGCTCCATCCACTCCTTCTAGACTCAGTCTCTCTTGATTGGCCCCCTTGTTCTGCTCCATAACTGATATTATATTGCCCTCTCCACAGGGCTTCACTGGATGTTTTGGTAGATTAGGGTTAATTTTCAGAAAATTACCCTGAGACTTAGGAGGTTTTGGATATGCTACACCATCCTTATAAGCCTTAATGTCTCTGTAATTTTTTGATTTTAATTGAGGTGATCTTTGTTATATAGTGGTCAATACTAGTATATGACCTTTCATATTCAAATCCATACCTTTGGAAACAAACATCAGTTTTTATCTCTTCATGTCAGTATCAAGGTGCAGGTACTCCACGACTATCGAAGCCAACCATCAACCAAAAAAGCAAAAATCAATAAAAATTTGTTATACTTGAACAGCAAAAGAACTTTATTCCATGGGTTGTTAGCGCTTTCACGTCTACTCTGGACGCTTATTCAGACTTTAATAAAACACTTCATCACTTCTGTATTTAAACACTTATCAATTAAACAGTTAACCAATGAAAGCTTTTGTACGAATACATAACTATAAAAAGTCAGAAACTTCTAAATAGATAAAAAGTCAGAAACTTATATTGTGACAATTAAAACTTCAAAATTTAACATTGACATTAAAATGGATGTAGTAATAGATTATAAATGTTAACATTTCAGATGGCAAATAGCATATAAATATTTAAAAAATACAAGAGCATATAAAAACAGCATGTAATAAAAACATTTCAAGTGTATGAAACTACTGAAAAACTTCTAAAAATATATATTCCTACTAACACCAAGAAACATGAAAAAGTCAAAGGTATAGCAAGAAATAACTGCTAATGCTTAAGATGATGACTGACTAGAAAGGGTTTCAAAGTAACCCTCTCATTGAGGCCATGTCCTTCATCTGCTTTCATTCTGATGATCCATTTACATTCTTCCCTTTCAGTGAAGTTACTTACATTGCCTAATCTCAATGTGGTGTGTATCAATTCAATAACTAAGAACTCAAAGGTGTGTGTGGTGCCTTGTGATAGAACATGTCTAGCCAGTGTGTTCCTGTCATTCTCCCTGTTGATCGCATATAAATGCTCTCTAACCCTTTCCCTCAACGTTCTATTCATCATACCAACATAGAAAGCCTGGCATTTGGTGCAGATGGCTAAATAAACTATGTTCCTTGTCCTACAGTCTGCATAATGATCGAATTTATATAGCACACCTGTGTCCGGGTGCCTAAAGTTATTCCTGCCCAGTATGTATTTGCACTGATTGCAACTGCGACATGGAAAGGTACCCATTCAAACCGTAAGTGGTTGATCTTGAAATCGCTTTTCATAACATAACATGTTCTTTAAAGATCTAGTATTCTTGTAGGAAAAACTGGGGTGAGGACCTGCAAGTGCTCTAAGCCTATCATCCAACTGTAGGATACCCCTGTTCTTTCTAATGACATTAGTAATACTCTTGTTCTTGTTGGTATATGAAAGTACCATCCTCTTTTTACTTCTAATAAATGGCCTGCTTTGTTCCACCTGTTCACTAGTTGCTATCCTAATGTAGGGTCTTGTTTCTTCATTGCGTTCTGTTTGTTGCAGGACTATCAAATCATTGTCATGGTAACCCCTTGATTTAAAGTCAGCATCTAAGCCTATCAATACATTCCTATATGCTGAATCATCGCTTGTTAGGCATGAACAGCATGCTGCTTGATTCTTAACAATGTTCTTGTGTATGTGGGGAGGGTGCATACTATCACGATGTAAGTATGTGTTCTTTCTACAGGGTTTCCTGTAAATGTTGATAGTGAAACATCCATTATGCTTCCTGATGTTGACATCTAAGAAGTCGATCTGGTGACATGATCTCTCCCCAGTCAGCCTAAGAAAAGATGTTGTGCTGTTGATGTAACTTAAAAACTCATCTAAGATAGTAACATCACCACTCCAAACAAAAAACACATCGTCCACAAAACGTTTATAATACTTGAGGTGCTGTGAATAAAACTCATTTCCAAAGATATACATAGATTCCCAGTAGGCTAGTATAAGGTTTACATAAGAATTGGCACATGACGTGCCCATCGCTACCCCTGAAGTCTGCAGATAATAACCATCACCATATAAAAATACATTATTTTCTAACACTAATTCCATCAGCATGGTGATCATAATCACTTTGTTGTTAGTCATGCCCTTCTCTAGAAGAAAAAGCCTCAGGAAGTCTATCCCTATATCATTAGGTATGCAGGTGAATAAAGACTGAACATCTAAAGTCATCATAATGTCATTCTCCAAGTATGCTTTTTCAACAGCACTCTCAGCTAGAGATTCCAATAGTTGTTTAGTATCTCTCAAAATGGAGAAGGTAGAATCAACTATAGGTCTAAGTTGCTTCTCAATATAAATTGAGATACATTCAGTTAGCCAGCCTCTCCTGAGACTATAGGTCTGAAGGGTGGGTCAGACAATGTCTTATGCACCTTCGGAAGACCTCTGATGATAGGTACCAAAGGTTTTTCAACTAGAAAATAATTATAGAGATCATTGTTTATAATATTGGACATCAACATATCATACAATGAGGCATGAAGTTTACTAATAACCTTGTTTAGATCATACATGTGTATTTTTTATATGTGGTTTCATCCAATAACATTTCTAACATTCTATTGTTATAATATACACTATCAAACAACACTATTGCACCACCTTTATCCGCTGGGCGGATAACTATAGTATCATTGTTTTGTAAACTTTTTAAAGCTGCTGTTTCTTGTCGGCTTAAATTGTAAAATTCTGACTTAAAACCTGTTTGTTCAAATGACATATAAAAATCATTGCAACAAACTTTCTCAAAACTTTCTAAAAGCGGATGCAATTCTGGTACAAAGCATGAAGGTTTCCTAAAATTATTAATTACTATATCCCTTGTCTCAGTGTTATCATTATCATAAAATAAATCAAGTGCTAAACCCTAGTAAAAGTTTTAATTGTACTATCAACTCACTAATGTCTATCCCTTGTGAAGGCACAAATGATAGACCTCTGTTTAACACTTTCATTTCAGCATCAGTCAACTCATGGCTAGATAAATTAATTACCAGTTCATTGGAGTTTTCTTCCACATTCTCTTCTGTGGTTCCCCTGACTCCCCTGAGGGTTTCCGTTTCTTCCCCTTGTACTGGGGACTCCATGTCTTGCGATCTGCTGGTAGAAATGATAAAGGGAATGTAAGATTTGTGTTGACTCTCTCATTAGTCTCTGAATTCCTTTCTGCTGGGAGCAAAGTCTTCTTCCTCACTACCGGTCCCAAGCTCTTAGTGTCCAATTGTCTAATGGTTGGTAGAATATTATCTGCTGTAGTATTCCTATTTTGTAAGTTTTCAGATGTTCCTCCATTCTCCACTAGTAATAAATCTGAACCATTCTCTGTTGTACACCCCTCTGCATGAGTGCCTTCAAAGATGGCCACATTAATACTTCCTGATGTAGTGGGACGCATTTTGCTGTTACCATCCTTCCTATTGTCAGGAATGCAAGAGTTTGTTACAGTTTTTATCTCTTCATCTAAAACGGATAATTCCTTATTCAACTCATTAATAGTCTCTTGATAATGTACACTAATTAGGTTTAACAACTCATTCCCATGTCTATCAAACAGGGCTATCAAATCCTGGTGGAATTTAGAACCTTCCTCTAGCCCTGTTGGGTATTGCCAGGATCGGAGGCCTTTAGGGACTATGTGTGCTTGCCTACATTCATTGAAATATGCCACCTCAAGTTGTAATTTTCTACTTTTAAGTAGTTTTTGATCAAATGCATGTAATTTAGTAGGCAGACTCACATTCTCGTGTTCAATAACTTCATTACTAGCTCGGTCGTTTTCTAATCCAAAATGGAATGACCTATTAAGCCATTCATTTAAATTAAAATTCACATACCTTCCCTTTTGGCCATCCGAGCTGTTGTTCTGTTGTTGTGCTAAACCAAGTGCACCTGGGGGGCTCATACAGCCACTTACTAAATTCTTCATATTCCCTTCTCGTTCGTGCGTCAACAAATGAGTTGTAAGGTTAGGTAGAACCTCCGATTCATTAATAATTCCATTAGGTGAAGTCAAATCCAAAGATCCAGTTAAAGGCTTCCGCAAGGAGCGTGTTTGTGAAGCATTAAGTCTACTTAATAATGAAGTACTCTGCAAAAGACATTCCACACGTTGCATTAAATTTTCCATTTTCTCTGTGAGAAGGTTGATTAAAATAGTTAAATCCCCTGGCTCTGGCATAGTCCCTGCTGGTGATGAAGCGGTGGACATAAACTTTCAAGACCGGAAAAACAAACTAGTGAAAACTATTTTTCATTATTTTTATTATTTAGTGAGATATGATTAATATTATATCATTTTTTGGGGGTAGCTGTTCTAGTTATTTAGATGCTTAGGACAGTATGTATTAATTATTATATTTATTATATTCATTATATTAGTTATTTTATTTGAAAGCAGGCAAGACACAATGTATGCATAGGTAATTTTTGATTAGGAAGCGTCGCGCTACCATTATTAGTATTCATGCTGTAGGTTGAACATCGTTATTTTTATGTTATTTTATATATTTTACATATTTATCTACTTTATATAGTTTAATAATCAAAATGTTGGGCTTTTTTCTTTCAGTTTCAAAGCCTGTTATTATTACAGCCTCGGTGTATGAATTTTTATTATGTTAATAGAGAATTGCAAATGCACCTTAGTTAGCTGTGATCTGTACCTTTAAGGAGCTAAAGGGAGAGCAAGGGGTGTGGTTAAGTGTTTCAATGCTGGTATTTAAACTCACTTGTAATGGTGTGAATGTTTTGCTTGTCTGAAGAAGTTAGTGCAAGGTACTAACGAAAAGCTTTTACAGTGGCTTAATAAAATGTGTTGTTTTTCATGTTTTTTATGTTTTGGACTGGCCTGAGTCGAGTTCTTGGCTTTTGAATTTGTGGTGGTTTTCGCTAGTTTGCCTCTGATACTACATGGAATTATATAGCTGTTTCCCCATGAGTTCGCAGTTGGACTGTACCACAATTTCTTAATTACTTTCTGCAAGCATAACTTTGGATATTTCTGTATTTTCACTCTATTGAATAATTTGCTGCCACTACCTGTTTCTCTATAACTGCAGTATGCATTACATAAATGCTTGCTCATTCTTTTTTATAAGTGTAACCTGTTGCCTGCATCACTTTTTTTGTTTCCATTCCATGAGTTGACTAAAGTTATGTTAAGTTTTATCTTCCAACGAATTGTGTTGGGGTATTGTGGTTACATTTGTCTGCTCTGTCATACTTCTTGTTTCTTTGTTGCATATGGTCCCTACATCTGATGTTTTTGCCCATGTTTCTTGCTTACTTGTACTATCAGGTAATCTTTGCTGTGACTCTAAGCTTAAGTTAAGGTTCATAGGTTCATAGGTTCATACTAGGCTATCTGCCCTAGGGCATTTATAAGCCTAGCCAGAGTGTGTGTGGCTTTCACCACCCCTTAGGTGGAAAGGGTCTTGATTTTATTAGGGATTGCTTGATCCATACATTCCTGGAGGTGCTCGTAGAAGGCATTTGTAAGGGTTTCAGCAGCGTGGGTTGTGGTTTCCACTGGCTCGGGGGCCTTGAAGGATACCACTCCAGTCTTAAGAAGTGTGAAGTTTGCTTTTGAGAAGTTCTTCACTGTGGTCTTTTTTGCTGGGGTTGGGGGCGGGATGTGGATCTCCAGTGAGATTAATTTATGGTCTGATCTCACCAATGAGGGATATACTTCCGGTGTGGAGCATTTTGTCCCCATGTTTGTGATGATCAGGTCTAGTATATTTTCTCCTATTGTGGGAATGGTGACTAGTTGTTCCATAGCATTTGAGTTTATGAACTCCAGGAACCTTTGGGCTAGGGTGTTGGGGCTTGAGTAATGTTCCCAGTCTATGTTTGGGTAGTTGAAGTCACCCAATATGATGGTGTTTGGAGAGACATTCATACTCTCCAGTGTCTTCAGGAAGGCTGTGTGGGTTTCCTGAGTTTGAGATGGTGGTCTGTAGCATGCTACAAACTGTAGGGCAGTTTACCTATGGTTAATTGCACCTGGATGGTCTCCGATGCTTCATGCGTTGCCACTAACCTGGAGGTGTGGGTATCCTTTATGAATATGGATACTCCCCTCCTTTTGTGGTTCAGTCCGGATTTTGGGGCTGGAACGCATGATATGAGGTATAACCTGATAGTGCTGGGGTGCTCTCAGGAGCCTTGAACCAGGTTTCAGTCACAGCACAGACATCGATGTTCTCCATACTGAGGAGGGCTTCGAGGGCGTGCATCTTGAGGTTTAGACTTCTGGCATTGAGCAGTATTACCCTTAGTTTTTTTCCATTTTTGTTTTCTAGGGCGGTAGGTTTATCATTTGAGCCTTGCCTAAAAAAGGCACTATGGGGGTGGCAAGAGCCTTTGCCAATATCCGGAAGCCCAGGGGAGACAAGTGCAAGCCGTCCCTTGCGAAGCAGCTTGGCTTGTCAAGCATGTCATCCCAGGCAGACAGACATTGGATCCCCTTAGAATGACACCAGTAATTAAGCCAATTATTAAAGCTGATCATTTTGTCTCTGTATTGTGGCATCATTCTTGGTGAGGGTAGGATACTGCTCAGGGTCAGGGTCATACCGGCCTGGGCTACATAATCTGAGAGCTCCTCTATGTCTCTTTTCATGTAGTCCAGGGAGGTACGTCTCAGGTCATTCACACCGGCATGGACAATGACTGAGTCATACTTGTACTTGCTGTGGAGTGACCTGAGTGCTTGTGTTATGTGGCGGATTCTAGCGCCCGACAGGCAGCTTACTGTGATCTTTTCCTCGTTCAGTCTGGTGAGTGGGACATCAGTGTGTCTCACTATGGAGTCACCTATAACAAGTGTGTCTAGCATTGTGTTTGGCCTTAAGGGCTGTGACTGTTTAGCACACTGACTTTGAGAACTATGTGTTGCATGTCTTATGTCTTGAGGTGGCAGTTGCTTGGGTGTCTGCTTTGGAGGCCTCTGTAGTTTTGGTAGATTTTTGATCAGTGCCTCTGAGTATGTCTTTGTGTGTTTATGTGTTTGTTTTGCAGTTGTGATAGTTCTATGTGAAACTGGGTTTGTGGTGTGCGTGGTTTCCTTCTCCTCCTGTCTGGTCTTGCCAGTCCTGAGTTGAGAGAGCTCAGCCTCCAGTTTGGCTATATAGTTGCATCTCTCACATGTATTTGTGTTTTGTGGGAGAAGGAGTGGGTTGTCTGTGTACATGAGGCAATTGTAACATTGCCTCAAGATGCCCAGATTCACCAGCTGAACAGGAGAGGACACTAGCAACTGACCCTTCAACATGCTAGAAAAAGTGAAAAAGTTTGCTGTGTAACTGAGTCAGAAGGGACCTATAGGGAAATGGGTACTCAAGGGGATTCTAGGCTAATGTAGTACTTTGTTTAGTGTATAAGTACTTTACCTATATAAAAATGCTTTAGGAGCAAGTGCTGAGCTTTTGAGATAGAGAATAGACTGTTTAGATTGCAAGTAGAGAAGTTCTAAGGGAAAAATTGAAGAGCAGACTTTACGGAGCCAGAAATACTTGTTTAACCGGCGCTGCCCGATGGTGCTCTATGGGCAACTCTGCGCTAAATCACGCAAAAGCGCGCTAAAGCGGGCTTATAGCAGGGGGTTGAAAAGAGCTAGGAATTGACCCAAAATGGCCAATAGACTACAAGTTTCTGGCTGGAACCACTGCTCTAGGGACAAATAGGCTGCTCAGTGCTCCCCACTCCCACTGGTGAACAAACAAGCTTCCCTTTATCCAAATAAGGATACAGAATAGCAAAGGAACCAAGCCAAAGCCCAGAGATCAGCAAACTCTGAAGACTGGAATATTCTAGTTCAGTAAGGCGGGAAAACAAGATTTTTTTTTTTTTTTGCAGAAAACAGAGGAAAAACAGACAGTAAATGCTATAAATGCTTTTAAACGGCTAGCGCACTTGAGTGTGTTAGCCTACAGGTAAAATTAAGCAACAAATAACTTTTTTAAAAGTGCAAAACAGTTAATCAACACAAAAACAGTTTAAATAGAATGCAGAGCTGTATAAACAGGTGAAAATGTAGTCACTAAGCAGTAAATAATCAAAAAGCCAGAAAAAATACTTAAATCAGGAAAAAGTCACTCTTTTGCTCTCTGCTGCTTGTAGAACTCTGCAGGACACCACGAGGAGCGGTGCTGAGTTGAATACAAATGTAAAAGCGCGCTAAAGCGGGCTTTATTACAGGGGGCTGAAAAGAGCTAGGAATTGACCCAAAATGGCCAATAGACTACAAGTTTCTGGCTGGAACCACTCCTCTAGGGACAAATAGGCTGCTCAGTGCTCCCCACTCCCACTGGTGAACAAAGACGCTTCCTTTTATCCAAATAAGGATATGGAATAGCACAGGAACCAAGACAAAGCCCAGAGATCAGCAAACTCTGAAGACTGGACTATTCTAGTTCAGTAAGGCGGGAAAACAAGATTTTTTTTTTTTATTATTTCTTAACTACCTACTTTTATGAGAATTGCTCAGGTTAATCACCATTTCTTGTTAAGTTAATCAGTGTTGCAACCCGCATGATCTTGGATCTGGCCTGCTACTAACAAAGTATCATGATCAAAGTATTAGTGATGTAACAATTCAAATTATGCCATATATTATTGCAAGTAGCTTTTAAAAGGTATATAAGGTTATGAAATGCATGTCTGTATTTCCAACTAGTCTATAAACAGAACTAAATAGCTCTGCAGCCACACATTGTGCATGCAAAGTCCTAGAGGCAGTCTAGTTATCAAGATGTGACCTTTCTCATGATGACATGAAGATATGTACATTTTTAAAAATTGATTGTTTCTGTAATACACAATAAACATGGAACAGGTATATGTTTTTATGAATAGCTGCATAAAAATGAGCATCTTAATAAATGTACATGCTAGGCAATGAATATCCCTTGTAGTTTTGCTAATCGTGATGTTGTCATTCGTGTCATCTAATACAGTGTCTTGTAAGTTGATTGACATTTGAAATATAAACAAAATATGAACATTTTATGAATTTTGCAAACTGACATAACAGGAAGACGTATCTCACATCATGCATAAAACCCACCCTGTCAACACTGTTTTAGTCAGCATGATAAGATGTTTCTCATGATACATTCAGATGCCTAGCATTTTGATTTGTTGCATATTTAATAAGCTTTTAATATTATGGATCCGCATAGTATCTTCTGAGAGTGATGTAAATACTAATTCAAGGAGAAAAATAAGTTGTGCCTGGTCTATAACAGATAGCACTATTAGACATAAAGTGGTGCTAAGTGTGGTTGACATAACAGTTTTGATAACTTTAAAATTATTATTTGTTTTGTGTTAAACATTGGCTATTTTATTATTTTTTCTATCTAATTTGTTTAATGAGTGGGTGGAGAAGTCCAAGGACCCTTTCTAGCAATGAGTATGACCAATATACATGGAAAGCAATCCTTGAAAATTTATGTAATGGCTGACAAGTTTTATATATCTGTTACCATGAACAAGACATATCAAACAACTCAAAATCAATACTATGTTTACTTACATATCACTCTGGTATGCTTGGGAAATCTCACTGGTAGTAATAGAAGTCAGTAATATAAATAAATATGTGTATATATTTAATTGTAAAAAAAGACATACAGCCAGATTCAATAAAGCCTACCCGGTCCATTTCCACCCGGAAGCACAGTGTTTTGGATTCAGTAAACAGCTCTACATGGTGTGTAGAGCCATGCACAGTTGCACAGACAAGGTAAACACTGTGGTATGCAAATTATAGCATAAGCAGCTGAATTATATGTTTATCAACCAATCCAAGATGGAAGAGCTATTCAAGAAGCTATAAAGCAACTGTGTAGGCTCAGTGCTAGTTTTCCCTGTGAATTCCAAAACCTATTAGAATACAGCCACAGAAAGGAGTCTATACAGAAACAATGTTAGGAGCTACTGTTGCTTTAATTCATGTGTATGTGCAACAGGCTGAAGTCTGTCCTGCTGCTGCTGTTACTAATAGACCGCGGTCAAGAAGGAGAAGAGTTTTCAGATCCTGGGTACTTCTGACAATCTACATGATGTGAAAACTGTAGAGCACTACAGGATAGATAGAGGCATACTACAGGAACTCTGCAACCTCTGTCATCCTCAACTCAGAGCCACTGCAAACTGAGAGGAACCCATCCCAGTGGACACAAAGGTATGTGTAGCACTTAGAATCTTAGCTACAGGTACCTTTCAGAGACCAACAGGGGACATACTGGGGGTGTCACAGGCATCAGCATCCAGGATCCTCCATCAATTCTTGAATGCAATGCTGCAACATGCTAGGGACCATATATTTTTCCCCATATTCTTGAGGATAAGGCCAGAAATATGCAGGAGTTCTACCCTGTAGTACCATGAAGTACTGGGGTCAATAGATTGCACACATGCAGAAATTAAGGTACCACTGTGGAAACAGGGAAGGCTCTACATTAATAGAAAGAGCTTCACCTCTATTAACTGCCAAGTCATGTGTAATGCCAAGGGAATCTTCTTGAATGTATGTGCTGGCAACCCAAGCAGTTACCACGACTCACATGGCACACCTCCTAGCTATATGAGATGTTCACTAGAGGGGATATCCCACAGGGTAATTTACTGTGGAATGCAGTTTATGCACTGGAACCATGGCTGATAACACTCATCACAAATGCACACACACCTGCTGAAGAATAATAATGAGGCACACACGTAAACCAGAAATATCATAGAGCATGTGTTTGGGCTGCTGTAGTCTCAGTTCCAGTGCCTAGATACATCTGGTGGACCCCTGCAGTGCAATCCATAGACATGTACTGAAATACTGACAGCATGTGACATGCTACGCAACATCATCCTGAAAAAAAAGCTTCAGCAGGTTCAACAAGGGGAAGGAGCACACATCCCACCACCAATGTCAAGGTCACCACAGTCACACACAGATGAGGAGTCAGAGGAGGAAGTAGCAGCTGCTGTGGGTGTAAGCAGAGGTAGGCATGCTCAATATGCCCTCATACTGGCTAAAAGACAATGCATAGTACACTCACTCACCAAGTAAGGGCCTAAAACCTTCCTCTTATGCACATACATATAGTAACACTGATGCCATGCAACTATCACAACCTTTAAATCACTATGCATTGACTGTGTACTGCTTGCATCAGAGTCAGCCTTGAACTAAAACTGTTGCAACAGTTGGATTTACAAGGTAAGTGTTGAACCTGGAGTATATTATTTAATAATATGTCATCCCCTTTGGTAAAAACTCTGTACCCATGAACTACCACATAGGCGGCAGTCTACTTAATGCCGAATGTGTGATAAGAGACCTGGGGACCCAGGTGGACAGTAGTCTCTCCTTTGATAATCACATCACCACAGTAGTCAGGAAATATTTCTATGTGGCACACCTCATCACAAAAGAGTTCTCAACTAGGAAAAAAGAGGTCATTGTTCCACTCTACTTGACACTCATTAGACCCATTATAGAGTACAACACCCCTTTTGGAATGTATCTCACAGGACATCTGCAGCAGCTGGAAAGGCCACAGAAGTACCTCACAAAGAGAATTACTGGCCTCAAACAGATGCCCTACACTGACCGTGTCAAAAAACTCCAGATTTACTCCATAGCATATCACCTACTCTGAGGTGATCTCTGCCTAACATATAAAGCTATGTCAAACCCATAGCTGTTTGACATACTACACCTAAAGAAATCCCAATCTCTCCGAGCTACATGTTCTAGGGACCTATACCTTGTCACCACAATAAACAGGATGTGCTGAAGGGATAGATTCCTGTCCCAGAGACTTCCCATACTCTGGAACAAGCTACCCATCTATGTCAAGCAAAGTTCCCCATTAGCACTCTTCAAGAAAAATCTTGATAAGTGGATGAGAACTAGGAAATACACCCCGGGGATCACTTTGGTGGTTCTACACGAAAAGGGTAAAGGAAAATAACTTTCTTGGGTGGCATAAGCCAGGGAACCTTGTTGGCTAGGCTTACTTAGGCCCTTGGGCCTATAGCCTACTACCTACCTATGAACCTATGAATGATTGGCATATTCTTGCATGTTGTTACTTGGTAGTGTAAGCTAGTAAAAGGTGGGAGATTTGTACAGAAATAACCTTAACATGTGACACCAAAGACATATTTGACTTATATGTGTCCATTATTAAGTAGTAGGCCTCAGGCATCAAAGATTCACACAGTCATAATTCTCAAAAGTAGTGATGGTCACTACATGCCCTCAGTTTTGTGCCATATGTTTGTACTAGAAAATCATTAAAGAGAGAAGTTATAAAGTGGTGATACAAACTGCAGTTTCAAACTTCACAACCCTCACAAGCTCATTAACAATAAAGATGGAAACATTTTGAAGCTATCAGCTATGTAACTTTCTAAGACCAATGTAAGTCAAAAAGTCAAATGTACAATTAGCATTTCAAAATTACAAATACAGATATACTAAGCACTAAGTCAGTTATGCACCATGAGCATCAGATGCAAAGCTTATGTATCACTGAATCCGAAAGACAGAAACCATGGATATGGCACAGTTATCATCACATGCACAGGGTGTTGTGGGGGGGGGGGGCAGGAAGCCTAGGCTGACACAAAACGTTGGTGAGTGTGTGTGAGTAAGAAAGAGAAGCAGGCAGACAATTGGATAAAGCAACAAATGGCCAGTGAGACAAACTGAGTTTTAAGCTGCATGGCTGAACTATGTAACTGTTTTTGTGTGTGTGTGTGTGTGTGTGTGTGTGTGTGTGTGTGTGTGTGTGTGTGTGTGTGTGTGTGTGTGTGGGTCCTCCAGGTTTGGTATATTGGACAGGTGTGAGCCATGCGTGGTGAAGGTGGTAGTTCATTGTTATCATCCCCGACCATGAGAACTGACTCTGCCAGAGTTGCACTGGCATATCCATGCCCATGGTCAGATGCATTGCTGCTACCTGAATGTGACTGATGTCTGCTGGATGAGCTCCACTCACAAGGGTGCCCAGGACCATGACCCCATGGCCTGCCATGTCTGGGTGTGGACAGCTCACCCATTGCTGGAGCAGTGAGAGTACTGCCACTATGGGACCATGATTAGGCATGACCATATTAGGTAACAACAGATGATGTGGCTGACCTATGCCCCCACTGATGGAGCAGTGGGAATACTGCCACTAGGGGACCATATAGATGATCCATCACAGACACCACTCATTCCAATGTGTCATTCATCTGATCTATTGAATTGGCAACACAGTGGAGACAATCACAGCCTGTGCCACAGCTACAACCCTACACATTTCTCTGGATAACTTATGGGAAGATACCTGTGCCTCCATGATGGCCCTAAACATACAGTTAGTGGCATTAGAGGGGATACCTGGTTGGTCCAGGTAGAAGATGGACAGCAGGCCTCCTCCAACTGCCACTAACAACCCTCCTGCATGGCACCTCACCCACACTTTGGCTATGATCAAAGTCAACAGACACTGAAGCTGCAGTAACCACACTTCCCTGGTCAATTGTCTCACCTTACACCTGTCCAATATCTGAGGGCTCACTGGAATGGGTAGGCGTAGGCCTACTGGCTGTGTCCAATGGAATTTCAGGGGATTGCTGTATGTATACGTCAGTGTCAGATTCAACCTTTGCACCCCCTGACTGTGCCTCTGTTTGGCCACCATCATCATCAGAGTCTGATGATACTCTGACATCAGGTGGTAGAAGTCCCATATTTCCACTGTCAGGATCAGCTTTGTAATAAGCAATAAATGCAGGAACAATTAATACCTATACTACTATAGTCCAATATATGCTAACAAAATAACAGTGGTGCCACTATTAGACAGTACAGCAATATACACACAACAGTCCTGGCACCAACATCACACACTAAAATGTATGCTTTGAATTGCTCATCAGTGTTGAATAAAAATGTCTGGCTTACCATGTGCAGATGATGGTATGCACTGTATGCCAGATGGTCCTGGAAGATGTTAAGCAAAAGCTAAGGGCATCATTGCAATTAAGAGTAACACGGGGTAATATTTTTGTCACTTTATATGTCCTTTAACTATACTTTCAGCTAAAGCTTGGATAACAAGTCCAACTAAAGCCCATGTGTAATCTAACAGAATGTGTTGTTAACTGTAGCAATCTTCAATTCCACCCCCCCCCAAAAAAAAGTTCTTGTGAAACAGAACTAACATATTGATTTTAAATTTGTTTACTATACAACAGTATTTAACAATTGAGATACAAAAGCCTATCTGGAAACTCCTCCTGAGACATGCTTGCTATCCCTGAAACAGTAGCACCAATGTCAAGGACATGCTGTTCTGCATTTTCCTGGGAGCTGTCTGGATCCCTAACAGTGGACAGGAACTCATTTGCTGTTAGTGGTGGCTCTTTAGTAAGCCCCCCCCCAGTACTCATTCAATCATGGGCCAATGCAGCTGCTCTCCTCCATGCAGATGTGATCATGTCAGTGTCTCTGTGGTGCACCTGGTCATATATTCTGCTGTGTCGACCCAGTGCATTAACATCTGCAATGATTTGCTGCCAAATTTGCACTCTGCCTTACATATCTGCACATCTCTTCTCAAGCAGGAAGGTACCATGTCACCTAAAAGCTTCAACAATGACCTGATTCTCTGGGTCAGTGAAGGGTGGTGTTCTAAAAGACAACAGAAGGATAAAACAAAATAACTGTTTCCAGATAAAACAGAAAAGGTAGCATTTCAGTATTACCCACTGAATAAACATAAAACATTCTAGAGATTTGAAATATGAACAACAGACAGGATGCAAAAAAAGAGAGTAAGAATAGCAACATATCCTTATTTGTGCCATAACAGAAATGCAGCTTTACACCCCGCCCCAAACAGAACAGGCAAATGACACATTTTGACAACAAACCATCTTTGAAATGCTAAAAGTGCTATCAAATGAACTGTCCCTGAAACATGTCTACAGATTTAAGACAGAACATTCCATATTAAGGTATTGACAATCATGTATACCTGTGAAATGCTCTGATAAACATGCCCATGCCATCAGTACACTTCTAACTAATGCATACAGATAAAAGTGTAAAAGCCTTTGCTAATAACTATATATATATATATATATATATATATATATATATATATATATATATATATATATATAAACTATTAAACAAAGTTTTCTTAATTACATTTTAGCATATGCAGTGTAGCTGGCAAAATGCAAGCATACCTTCTCAGGTTCAATAATCCTCTGTGCAGATATATACCAAAGTAATAGGCTCTTTTCTGTGTTCTCCACATCAACAAGTCTCCCCACCTTCAGTTTCCCTACTACACAGTTTCCTTTTTATGCTGTTAATTCAGGGCTGTTAGTACAGTGAAAATGCACATGAGGTGTGGACTCATTAGAATTGCTGAATCCCAAATACCTGGCTCTGTGTAGCAGATATAAACATAGTGCAGGCACTCCCTCAGTGTTTGTTTTTAATGGAGTGCAACTATGAATGATTACTGGTAGGAAGAAGGAAATCATAACAGCAATGCACACTGCCCTACATCCAGTGGGTGTGTCAGGTTAGACTTACAAAGTGTTAGTTGTCATTTTGTCAAGGTTGGAAATGTAAGTAAGAAGCACACAATTCACAGGTTCTGTTCATTAACACCCCGCCTCCCTTCATTTGTTGACAATTGCATATTATATTATTGCCATTTAATATCCTCACACATTTTAAGGACAATGATATACAACAGCTTACAGAATGCATGTCTCAGATTACTGGTCAGATAAGAGAAGAATGATCAATAAACACAGAGAAGTAAGACAGAGATGCATATTTGCAGACAATACTCCTAACTGGTTGTGTGATCACTTAGTGCACTACATATAAAAATAATTGATGTACAGATAACACTTGTATGGTTTCATATTACTGTAGATGATGTCGCAGTTGGTTGTATGCAGAATAATTTCAGTTCCTTGCTGCAAAGCTGTTTGTGTGGCAAAGAGGGATAA